>NW_006408943.1:1065745-1067850 GCF_000296735.1 Chrysochloris asiatica | reverse complement strand
TACACCTAAATATAACCCTAATACTAAAGGAGATGCTAGGCCTAGCCTAGACCTAGCCATAGTGCCAACCCTACCCTCACTCCTTACTCCTACCCTCCCCAAATTAAAATAAGCAATTGTCTCTGTCTACTATAGATGCTGTAGGATAAGTACTGGGCCACAAGGTCGGTTTGAACAGCAGGGTTAGTGGTTCAAAATCACCAGCTTCTCCTTGGAAACCCTATACAGGGTCACTATGAGTTGGAACAGCACTTAACAACAACAACAACAATGGTAGAAGTTCTTGATAAGTAGCTACACCCCGTAAAGAACAGAATGCCCCCTTTAGAAAAATACTGAATATCGTCCAAGGACAAAAAACTGCAAAGCAACCAAAAGTTTTCAGTGTTCCAAAGATGGAGGTGGAGTGACTAGGGAAAGCACAATGGCTAGGACCCCAGGAGTAATGCAGTCTCCCTAACAACCAACCTTTGCTTTTGGTAAAAGTAGCCTTGGAGGTACAGTGTTCAGTGCTTGGCTGCTAACTGAAAGGTTAACAGTTTGAACCCACCAGCCCCTCCACAGAGAAAGATGTGGCAGTCTGCTTCTTTAAAGATGTATGCACTATGTGGCAGTTCTACTCTATCCTATAGCATCATAGGTGTGGTTTTAGTTAAGAATCCTTGGGTGATACAAACTGTTAATGGACTTGTCTATTAAACAAAAGGATGGCGGTTTGAGTCCATCCAGAATAAGAAGAAAGATGCAACAATCTGCTTCCACAAAGGCAGTCCTTTAAACTCCTATGGAACAACTACAACAGCAAACAGAGAGAATAGAAGCAAATACTGTTAAATGACGATGCATGGAAGGGATTGTAATCATTACAATGAAAAAAAATATGATAGGATGAGTGCAAACCCAATGTTCTCCCATGTAAACTATCACTCAATTCACAATGAAAGCTTTGAGAAACAAAACAAAATTCTATGGAGTACAGTGCTACTCTGACACGCCTGGATCACCGTGAGTCAAAGGTGACCCTATGATAACTAGTTCTGATTTTTCTATTACAGTGTGAGGAGGATTCAGCTCACTCCTTGCTTACACTTCTCAGGGAAGAGAGCAACAAAAAGAGCTCATCAACTGATTATGGTCTGTGTCAAGTCTCAGTTGATTTTGCCTGAGTCCAATGCCAAGGAAGAGTCTTTGTGGCTGCATTCCCCCTGCTGGGTCACCTAGGGAAATTTGGAAAAAGTCCTCTTAAACCCATACCCCAAATGAAAATCTCTTGTGATCTCCAAGGTTCTCAGTTAGGACTAAATGTTCCATATACAGGCAGAGAGCCGAGTTCCCCAGAGGTGAGGGAAGAATAGAGGCAGTCTGGAAAGTGAGTGTTTGAATATTTTCACTAACAGCTGAGCAGGTGGCACCTTGGTGGATGAGCTTCATTGTTGTTGTTAGTTAACATTTAGTTGGCTCCAACTCATGGTGATCTTAGGTACAACAGAATGCAAGGTTGCCTGGTCCAGTATCATCATCACAATTGATGGCAGGTTCAAATATCATTGTGGCTATTGTGCCATCTCACTGAGAGCCTTCCTAGCCCTCACTGCTGAAGCAGCCCTCCACTTCATCAAATATGAAGTCCAGCAATTGAATTCTACTGATGGTGTGTTTGTTGTTGTTTGGTGCCATCGAGTCAGTACTTAGAAACACTGCCCTATCCTGGACTAACCTCACTACTGTTGCCACGCTTGAGTCCATCGATGCTGCCACTTGGCCATTCCATCTCATTGGGGAGGTCTTCCTCTTTTTCTCTGATTCTCTACCTTAGCAAACATGATATCTATCCTTCTCCAGTGACTGGTCCCTCGTGACAATATGTCCTAAGTATGAGAGACAAAATTTCGCCATGTCGGCCTCCAAGGAGCACTCTGGTTGCACTTTTGGCAGTCCATGGCACGTTCAATATTCTACTCCAACACCATAATTCAAAGGCAACAATTCTTCTATGGTCTTCCTTATTTACTGTCCAGGTTTTACATGCATATGATGTTATGGAAAATACCATGGCTTGAGTCAGGCACACCTTAGTCCTCAAGCTGACATCTTTGCTCTTCAAC
>NW_006408943.1:1064508-1065645 GCF_000296735.1 Chrysochloris asiatica | reverse complement strand
TATTGAAAATACCATGGCTTGGGTCAGGTGCACCTTTGTCTTCAAGCTGATATCTTTGCTCTTCAACACTTTAAAAAGGTCCTGTGCAACAGATTTGCATAAAGCAATATATTGTTTGATTTCTTGACTGCTGCTTCCATTAGTGTTGATAGTTGACCCTAGAAGAATGAAGTCCTTGACAACTTCAATCTTTTCTCCATTGATTAGAATGTTATTTATTGGTCCAGTGGTGAGGATTTTTGTTTCCTTTACATTGAGAAGCAATACATACTAAAGGCTGTGCTCTTTGATCTTCATCAGTAAATATTTTAAGTACTCATCACTTTCAGTAAGCAAGTTTGTATAATCTGCAAATCACAGGTTGTTACTGAGCCTTCCTCCAATCCTGATGCCACAATTTTCTTCATATAACCCAGCTTCTTGGATTATTTGCTCAGCATGCAGGTTGAATACATGTGGTGAAAGAATACAAACCTATGGCACACCTTCCTTAATTTTAAACTACTCAGTATTCCTGTGTTCTGTTTGAACAACTGCCTCTTAGTCCATGTACAAATTCCTCATGAGCACAATTAAGAGCTCTGGAATACAATATTTTATCTTAAATGGAGGAAAATGTTAGTAGACTATAGTGTAACCTAAAATAAAGTAAAAATTCATAATATACCATGAAAATGAAGATCTAGTAGAACATGGAAACATTAAAACTAAGAAGAAACTGACAAGAAATAGCACAAAAAAACCATGAACTTAGCACACAAAAAATGCATGCAGAACAAAGGAATGATGAGCACCACAAAGAATTAAAATCTTGACAGCAATTAATTCATACCTATCAGAGAAGACACGAACGCCTGACAGAACAACGGAGATACATGTATGAACATTCTTTTTTTTTTGGTATCTGTTAATTGGTCTTTCACTGTATGTGCACCTCCATTCTGGTGACTAGAGGGAACGCCTGAGCAAATGGACACCCCAACCCCACCCATAGAGGGTTCTGCTATGCATGCACACAGATCGCCTCAAAATTTAAAGTGACATTTTCCACTTAAAACCAAATGGTCGCAGCTCATCTGTCAGTTTATCTGTCACACTGTGGCTGCTTGTGAGTTGCTGTGGTTCCGAAAGCTATGC
>NW_006408943.1:1062763-1064106 GCF_000296735.1 Chrysochloris asiatica | reverse complement strand
AAATTGGAAGTTGTCAAAAATGAAATGGAATGCATAAACATAGATATCTTAGGCATTAGTGAGCTGAAATGGACTGGTATTGGACATTTTGAATCTGACAACCACAGGGTTTACTACGCCAAGAATGACTACTTGAAAAAGAATGGTGTTGCATTCGTTGTCAAAAAATATATATCCAGATCAGTCATGAGGTACAACACTGTCTGATAAGATAAAATCCATGTACCTACAGGGAAGACCAGTTAATACCACTATTATTCAAATATATGCACCAACTACTAAAGTCAGTGAGGATAAAATAGAAGAATTCTACCAACTTCGTCAATCTGAAATCGATCAAGCATGCAATCAAGATGTATTGATCATTACTGGTGATTGGAATGCAAAGGTTGGGAGCAGAGAAAGGATCAGTAGTTGGAAAATATGGCCTAGGTGATAGAAATGATGCTGAAAAATGCATGATAGAATTCTGCAAAACCAATGATTTGTTCATTTCAAATACCTTCTTTAAACAGCATAAGAGACGACTATATACATGGACTTCACCAGATGCAATACACAGAAATCAAATTGACTACATCTGCAGAAAGAGACAATGGAAAAGCTCCACATCACCAGTAAAAATAAGGCCAGAGGAAGACTGTGGAACATATGATCAATTACTCACATGCAACTTCAAACAGAAGCTGAAGAAAACAAAAACAAGTCCATGAGAGCCAAAATATGACCTTGAATATAACCCACCAGAATTTAGAGATCATCTAAAGAACAGAATTGATACATTAAACACTAAAGACCCAAGACCAGAAGAGTTGTGGGATGACATCAAGGACATCATACTTGAAGAAAGCAAAAAGTCATTGAGAAAACAAGAAAGAAGGAAAAGGTCAAAATGGATGTCAGAAGAGACACTGAAACTTACTCTCCAGCATAGAGATGCTAAAGCAAATGGAAGAAAAGAGGAGGTCCAAGAGCTGAACAGAAAATTTCAAAGATCATCTCGAGAAGATAAAGCCAAATATTACAACAAAATGTGCAAAGATCAGGAATCAGAAAACCAAAAGGAAGAACATGACACTCAGCATTCCTCAAGTTTGGGGAACTGAAGAAAAAATTCAAGGCTTCACTTTCATTATTGACAGATTCTCTGGGCAAATTATTGAATGATGCAGAAAGCATCAGGAAAAGATGGAAGGAATACACAGAGTCACTGTACCAAAAGGAAATGGTTAATGTTCAACCATTTCAAAAGGTAGCACATGATCATGATCCAATGATACTTAAGGAGGAAGTCTAAGGTACACTGAAGGAATTGGCAAAGAACAAGGCACCAGGAATAGATG
>NW_006408943.1:1036268-1038022 GCF_000296735.1 Chrysochloris asiatica | reverse complement strand
TGGGAATAAGACTCTTATGGTTCAATAGTAATAATTGCTATCAGGACTGACTGTGAGAGTTGCAAATATAAAGGTAGACATTTTGTAACAAAAGAAGGGGAGTGGTTGATCTTTCAGTCCAGGAGTGGAGGACCCTGGGACCATCAAGGGAGAAAAGCAGAGTGCGGGACCCTATCCAGAGAAGCAGCGATATCAGAGATGGAGGCGGAGATGATGACATGGAGAGATGGAGTGGCTGGGGACTCTAGACTCAAGAAGGGAGAGGGGCTGTTTGCTGGAGGCCAGGGGTTGGCGTGCAGGGTATATATCCTTTGGTTCTTTGAATGGTTACATATCCCTGAGTGCTTCGGTCTATATAAAACAAAAAAAAGAGGGAATGAAAGCAAATGCTGTTGAATGATGATGCATGGAGGGGATTGTAATCATTTCAATGAAATGAAATGCGATAGGATGAATGTAAAGCTTATGTTCCACCACATACACTATCACTGAATTCACAATAAAAAGTTACAAAAAAAAAGGTATTCAATATCATTGGCGAATCCCACTGTCACCGAGTTGATTTCAACTCATAGCGACCCCTTATGACAGAATAGAAATGCTCCACAGGGTTTTGAAGGTGTAAATCTTTATGGAAGCAACCTGCTTCATCTTTCTCCTTTACAGAGGCTGGTGGGTTTGACCTTTTAATAAGCAGCCAACTATTTAACCCACTGTTTCACATTAGTTATTGGTGGTGATGGTGCTTAGTGCCATAGATGGTTATGACTCAAAGAGACCATGTATAGGGTTTCCAAGGAGTGGCTGGTGCATTTGAGCTACCAACCTTGCAGTTAACAACCCACAGCTTATCCTACAATGTCACACCAGGAGTAACTATGAAAATGCAAATTAAAGCCATGGTGAGAACCCACTACATGCCTATAACAATGCTTACAATTAAAAAGACTAACCATATCAATTGTTTGGTGAAGCTCTAGAAGTACTGGAACTCTCATACACTGCAGGTAGGGATATAAAATGGTACAACTACTTTGGAAAACAATTGGAAATTTCTTAAAAAGTTAAATATATATCTACCATATGGGATAGCTATTCTACATCTGAATATTACATTACCCAAGAGAAAATATATGTTCATACAGAGACTTGTATACAAATATTTACATCAACTTTATTTGTAAAAGTCCAAAACTGGAAACGATTCATATGTCCATTAATATGTAAATGAATAAACAAATCATGGTAAATCTACACAGTGGACTACTACTCAGCAATAAAATAAAATAAAAAATATTGAACCATGGCTATATATTACAATATGCATGAATCCCCAAATAATTATGCTAAATGAAATAAGCCAGACATCCTATCAAAGGAAAAGTACGTACAGTCTGATTCCATTTATACAAAATTCTTTAGAATTCAAACGAATCTGTAAGGATAGAGTCCTGTACTCTTGATATAGGGTCGCTATGATTTGGAACTGACTGGATGGCACATAAGAACATCTTCAACAGGAATCTATAGTAATAAAACCCATATCAGTGATGACTGTTGTTATTGTTAAGTGCAGTCAGTTCCAACTCATAGTGACCCTGTATAGGGCTTCCAAGGAGCTGGTGCTGCGTTTGAACTGCCGACCTTGTGGTTCACAGTCCAGTGCTGACTCTACAGCACCACCAGGAATCCATTCAGTGGTCACTAGGAGGGGTAAAAGCAAGGGATTAAAAAGACAAGCAGGATAATTTGGG
>NW_006408943.1:1028328-1033758 GCF_000296735.1 Chrysochloris asiatica | reverse complement strand
CCAATTCATCAAATCTGTTCTTCAGATGATCTCTAAATTCAGGAGGGATAAAGTAAGTAGTTTACTGCATGCCAATTCTATATCAGCAAGATGTTGTATTTATCTAAAATACTACTTACTCTCAAGAAGCTTTGTGTTGCATTGCATTTGGAGTCCTGGTGTGGTGCTATATAATAAGTACTGGGCTACTAAACACAAGGTCACCTGTTCAAACCCACCAGTCACTCCTCAGAAACTCTATTATACCAAGTAGCTGTGACTCAGAGACAACCCAACAGCACTTAACAACAACAACTATTGCATTTAAAATGTAATTTGGTTCAATGAAGAACAAAATTGTTAGGAATGAACCAACTCCATGTCTTGCCCACCCCACCTCACCCCCTTTTTGGGGTAACTTTACTTGTACCACTATGCAATCTTTACTGTAAAGAATGGATGACCTATGTTTCACCTAGAGGATAATCCCTATATCCGGAACTCTCCAGGTCCTGAAAATAACAGTTGGGAATGCAGGCAATAGTTTCAACTCTCAACTTGGACTGACAAGACTGTCTTTTTTGAACCTCTCAGCTTTACTTCTTAGATGTCCCGGTAGTTAAACTTTCTCCCTGAGAATAGTCTTGACTCAAATTAAGAGTCCATACAATTCCTGTAAGCTTCTTACAATTCCTAGAGAGAAGATTTAAGCTCACCATCACCTCCCAATTGCCCAGAAATGTTCAAATGTGTCTTCTATCACAATCAGTTTCACAAAAAGGCCAATATTTCACTGACTAAACCTACTCTCCTTGTCTTTTCCATAAGATATCCATGTTTCCTATTTCCTCTATTCAGGAAAGCTGGGGCAGGTGCCTGCATTTGCTGAGCAGGATGCCTTGGAAGACCTCCCATTAGGCAGTGCTGGAGTTTGTCCAGATGATATTGTGGCTCTGAAAAATGAGTGAGCCCAAGAAAAAAAGGCCACATCCAATCAAATATTATGTAAATCAGCAAGGACCGTCCTGCCTAAGCAGTGTCTACCTTATTACCCTACCACATTGCTCTGTTTATTTCCTGAATGGCACTTGTACAATATGTCTATGTCACTCACTACAATCTAAGTCCTATAAAAGCAGGAACCTTGTTTTTCTCATCCATTGCAGAATCCCAAATGCCTAACAAAGTCTGACATATGGTGGATATTCAACAAATGTTTGCTAAATGAATAAATTGGACTTTAAACTCTTACTGGTAATCCTGAACCACTGGAAGGCTTCTGCCTGGAACAGAGTATACTTATTACTTCACCTGTATTTATTGCAGTAGGGGCCACGGGTAGTGCAAATGGTTAGCTCATTCAGCTTCTAACTGAAAGGTTGGAGGTTCAAGTCTACCTAGAGGCACATTGGAAGAAAGTCCTGGCAACTGACTTCCAAAAAAATCAGCCCTTGTAAACCCTATATAGTATAATTCTACTATAACACAGGTGGAGTATCATGAGCTAGAATCAACACAACAGCAACTCATGATTTACAGCAATTGACTTAAAATCAACTTCAGGAGCTTCCTTGAGTGCTCAAATATGGATACTGACCACTTCTTCCCATGAAAATTATTTTTTAGAAGAAAAGATATGTTGATGCTTTTAGAAGAAAAGAAATGTCTGCAAACTGCCCACCTAGACTGAAATTTAGAGATAAATAATGTCGTTTTAATTGGACTTATTTGCAAAACTGCAAAAACGACATTCTTTTGATATTGCATTCCCTTCGATCGATATACACACAGAGTCTGCAAATATTGTCTGTATCAGTCCACGGTAAGGAAGTTTTACAAATCAACAAATTTGTTGATTCTAGAGTCTGAGATAAAAGTTGGGGCCAGATAGTCTCTAGGCTCCTAAGTTTGTTTGTTTTTCGTCTTTAATTGGTGCCTCTTTCTGCTCCTCTGCTTCATCAAAGACTGTGTGAGACAATATAGTGCTGCCCAAATATAAAGCAGAAGAAAAACAAATGAGAACAAAAGAGATGGCAGAGGCGGCTGAAAGGAAATTTGGCTGCCTGCAGAGAATAGAATGGGCAGTGATGACAAAGTATGCACATGGTGCTGGAGAGCCAGGGGTCCAAGCCTAATATAGAGAATGAAGGAAAAAGAACACACTTTTTGTTCCAAATGCAAACTTTTTTTTTTGTTTGTTTCCCCATCATTCTACTTTCTTTTATGAATAAATGAACATTTCCTAAGTGACCATTCCACCCCATAATAGCTCAGCTCAATGATTGCTTTCTGGATGATAAGGCTACAGTGTGATTTTGTACCTTTCATAGGACAAACTGGAGTCCCTGGGTGGTGAAAATGATTAATATGCTCAGCTTCTAACTGAAGGGTTGGAGGTTTGAATCCACCCAGATGTGCCACAGAAGAAAATCCTGGTGATTTGTTTCCAAAAACATCAACCATTGAAAATCCTATGAGGCCCAGTTCAACTCTTAGACATATGGGTTCATCATGAATTAGTTGATTTATAAGATACACTAACTACTGATACACCATGTTGGAGATGATAGATTGGACTTAGATCATGACTTTTTCTCTCTCATCCAGCCCTGTTAATGGAGTGTGGAACATATTTATCTATCAAAATGTCTAAAACATAAGATACAGGGCAAGATTATAGGATTCTAAAATCCTAAACATTTACAAAGTACAGAATTCAACGCTGATAAGTTAGCACAAACATCTCTTCTGAGAGTACTTCAATCCCCCAAGGTGGTTATATCTACCTGGAGACCTTGAGATCTGTGATTATTGAAGTGTGGTCTTCCTGTAGAATCCACTTGGATGAGCATCATCTTTGGTAACCCCAGAGAAATGAGGGAGGACAGTAATGGTCAGTAGGCAGAAGAGCATGCGATGGAGTTTCACATTGGATGTCTGCGGGTAAAAGTGCTAGAAGGCTGTCCCTAAACACTCATAGAAGAGTAATTTCTGTTTCTATTCTCCTAAGACCTTAGATCTTCCAAAACAACTTGGAGACCATTTCATCAAATATTCCCATTATCCTTGCCCCAACAAGAGCCCACCTACATGAGTCCTTGGTTGATCCAACAGCTACTGGAGCAGGTACAGGCAGCTCATTCCAACTTTGAACAGCTCAGACTTTGAGAAGCTCCTAACTTTTATCATATGAGAGCCTATTCCTCTGAAACCTCAGTACTGCCATCTAAGGTCAGGTGAAGTAGTGACTGATTTCTCATCTACAGAAATATCCATTCAGCATTCAAAGGTAGCCGCCATGCCAAATGCCCAATGTTTCCAGTACAAACACTACTTCTTGCTTCAATTCTTTTCAGTACTTGTTTAGATTTATAAATGGCATGTTTAAATGCGTTATCAAACATTAAGAGTGTCACAAGGTTGTCTGACCAGGAGGTAAACCAGTGAAACCATTCAAATGCTTTCTGGTTTGTTGTTTCTAGAATCTACTTTTCTCCCCATTTTGAAATTAGAGCATTTTCTTATATCTTTCTCTCTCTTTTTTTTTTATTATTATTATTATTATTATTATTATTATTATTATTATTATTATTATCTGGAACAGCTCCTATTCTCCATGATTCCTCCTATTGCCAAATGCTGTCTATAATTAAACCTGCAGCCTCTGTACGAGGAGGTAATTGCTAAGATTTAGAGACATGAATCTGCCCAAGCAAAGCACTTGAGTGTTCTTTTTCCATCTTAATGCAAAACACCACTCTCAAATTCATTTTTCTTCCAAGTGAACTAAATTAAGGCAAATACTTACCCACCCACTGTATTGATGCAAAACTAAGGCAGTCTTAAGTGACTCCCAAGACTTCAAGTCTGAATTATAATCCAACCCCTCTAACCCCTAGTACTGTGTCTCATTAGTTGGAAGAATGACTGTTGTCCTGGAATGCCCTTTCCATGGCGACAGTTGCAGTGATACTGAAAATAGCTGTCAATCACAGTCTCCATCCTTGGCTGGTAATGGTAGAAGATGGGGCACCAGCCTTGAAACAGTTGGAGGTTGCAGATAAGGACTGAGACTGAGGATTAAAGAAGTGGTTTTTGCTCTCTGAATTCATCCATGCCTCATAGCTCTCATGCCTCTCACTCAAGGGCCAAGAAATTTCACTCCTCACCACACAATGAAAATATTTACTTTCTCTTGATAATGGCATCCTAAAAGGAAGGTGCCGGTGTATTCCTGCCCATGCTGGCACTGAACAGAGCCTCTGAAAAAACAGATGGGCCACACTACAGAATCTGAAACAGGGCCCAGAGGTAGCAGAGACAGAGGCTTTCCAGTGACTTTTATGTTCCCTTTCAAAATGGTTGTAAAGAAAACAAGACATAAAATACCTTCCCTGCATAATTTGCTGGTTTATAGGTGGTTTCATCACTTTTCCTTAAATGGCTATCCAAAGTGCTCTTTATGTTTCCCTTATGGCTGGTATTTAAAGGCTTGGAAAAGGCCAAGAGAGAGCTAAGGAAATATGGACGTCAAGGAGGACATGACCACTGCATTTCCAGCTCCTTCAGCCAGGCATGGTAGCCGTACAGGGTGGGGTTGGCTCTCAGGATTTGAAGCTGTGTTTACTCAGAGCCCTGCCTCGGGTTACACTTTATAACCTAGATGTTTGCCTGTGCTTCCATCTCCAAATTTTCCCAGGTAGAGGTAATTGGGGTTCCCTCAAATTCTAATTTAGAACTGAAAGGACTGTATATGTATACATATATATGTATATGTGCTTTGTTGTTCTTGCTAGTTACCATCAAGTTGGCTCTGCCTCATGGAGCCCCTTATGTTCAATGGAATGACACCTTGCCCAGTCCCATGCCATCTTCACAATCATTGGTACCCTTGAACCCATTGTTTCAGTCTCTGTTAACCCATCTTATGGGGCATCTTTCTCTTATCTGACCTTCTACTTTACTAGCCTTTTCTAGGGATTGACCTCTTCCTATTACATACACAAAGCTGATGAAATTCGACCATCCTCTTTTCCTAGGATCTTTCTGGTTCTGTCTTCTAAGACTGATAGGTTTATTCTTCTGGCAGTCCACAGTACAGTCAATATCCTTCACCAACATACAGGGATTGACTCATGGTCGGAATGGACGGGGAATCGTGTTAAGATGCTTGACTGTTTTTTTTGCATCTTGGTTTCCCTTGCATTATAATATAGAGTAGACACTGGAGGGGGAGAGAAAGGAATAGTCAGAAACATCACACTAGAAAGCTTGTAAGTCCGTCTTCTGCCTTTAACTGATCGGAATACCTAAAACGGGGCTACAGCGTACCAGGTGAACGAGGCTTCCTGCGGAGTCTTTGCAATACATAAAACTATAGGTAGAAACTAGAACCACATCCAGATCACCAGAGATGAGAAATCCCACTTGAAGGAATGAGCTGACGAGCCT
>NW_006408943.1:1022296-1027459 GCF_000296735.1 Chrysochloris asiatica | reverse complement strand
GGATTGTGAGTGTTGGGAATGCAAGGGTAGATGTTTTGTAGCAAGGAAGCGAGTGATTATTTCTCCAGTCTAGGAGTGAAGGTCTCTGGGACCACCAACAGATAAGAGCCAAGAACGGGACCCCACCCAGAGAACTGGGGATGCCTGAGATGGAGACAGAGATGATGACATGGAGGGATGAAGAGGCTGGGGACTTTGGATCCAGAGAGGGAGAGAAACTGTGGGCCGAAGACTGAGGTGGGAGGGGGAATGTAGAGCACGGGCTTCTAGGATATGCCCTTTGGTCGGAAGACAATGCATGGAGGGGATTGGAACCATGGCAATGTAATGATATATGATGGAATGAATATGGAACTGAGGTTCTCTCATGTAAACTATCATATAACTCACAATAAAACATTTTAAAAAAAATTGCAATGTGTCCATTTTCCTTCTACAGCTTTCAATGTCCAGCTTTTACAAACAGATGAGGTAATTGATTAAAAACTATGGCTTGAGGCCATTGTACCAAAGTCATCAAAGTTACATCTTTGTGTGCGTGTGTTTATGTGTACATGTTTGTTTGTTTTGGAGTCTTGGTGGCACACTAGTTAGGTGCTAGGCTGCTAATTAAAAGGTCAACAATTCAAATCTATCAGTGGCTCCAAAGGAAAAACACCTGGCAATCTGCTCCCATAAAGATTTTCATTGTTGTTGTTGTTAAGTACCATTGAATTGTTCCCAACTCATAGTGAACCTGTATAGCCGGGGTGGGGAATATCTGGCCCATGGGCCAGATAAGTCCTGAGAAATCATTTAGTCTGACCCTGCCAAGACAACTGCAGTTTCAGCCATCACATCGTTGTTGTTGTTGTTGCTAAGTGCTGTATACTCAGTTCCGACTCATAGCAACCCTGTATGGGGTTTCCAAGTGGGTTTGAACTGCTGATCTTGTGGTTCACAGTCCAGTGCTGATCATACACTGGCACGGAGTTAATTAAATGTTTGACCAAATATAGCAAGCTAATTGTTATGCTAATAATTTTGTATGACCTATGAATGATGCTATAAATTTTGGCAGGGTTTCCAAGGAGTGGCTGGTGGGTTTGAACACAGACCTTGCACTTAGAAGTCAAGCATTTATACCACAACAGCACACACTGTTATTAAAGGATTGTATGTAATAATATTTATCTCTATTCCCTTTAACTCTTGCACTCTATCCTGTGTCTTCCCCTGCCTTCATCATTCTTCTGCTAACCTCTCTCTTGTTGTATACTGTCTTTCAATGCTGATCTTTTGGAAGTCAATACTTTGATAGGATGAGTTGATGGGTTTAAGGGCTCAGAGCCATAAGATCATGAGACACCATGGTCAATATCTATAACATAGTCCACAAAGTCAATGTTCTACATCCTACTTAGGTGAATAGCAAATAAGATCTTAAAAGCTTGTAAGCAGCAATCTAAGGCAATCTAATGTAATGAAAAGTGAAGAAAATCAAAGATGCATGGAAACAATTAGTCTAAATAAGTGATTGTTTTTGTTATTAAGTGTCTGCAAGTCAGTTTAGACTCAAAGTGACATAATATAGAGTTACCAAGGAAAGGCTGATGAGTTTGAACCACTGACTGAAAGACCATGCAAAACTCAACATCCATGACCCTGAGACCAGCCTACTATTTTTTACTTCTATGAAAGAGATCATAATAGGAAGTTCTGGATAAATTGGGAGGAAAATGTGGAACAAAATAGTAATAATAATATAAACAGACTTGCAGGTCTGATAGAGACTGGTGGAACCCCAAAGACTATGGCCTTTAGATACTCTTCAAGCCTGAGATGGAACTTATTCCATTGCTCAACTTTCCACAAAACAATTGCTCACTGCCACTGAGTCTATTCTGACTCATAGCAACCCTATAGGACAGAGCAGAACTGTTTCTTGGGGTTTCCAAGACTGAAATCTCTATGGTAACAGATAGCCTCATCACTTTCCAAAGGAGTGGCAGTTGGGTTTGAACTGCTGACCTTAGTGTTAGCAGCCTAATGATTAATCAAAACTCCTAGACAAGCAATTGTTGTTGTTAAGTGCCATCAAATTGGTTTCTACTCATTGCAACCCTGTATAGGGTTCTTCCAAGGAGTGACTGGTGGATTTGAACAGCTGACCTTATTATTCAAACTGACCTTGCAGTTCAGTGTTTATCCTACAGACCTATAAGGTGAATAATAACAACAGGGAGGTACACATTTCTTAGAACTATCAACCATATGAGATCAAAAGGGTAACATTTGCCCAGGAAAAAAGTTCAGAAGGCAGAAAGATATAAGAAAGAAGGATAAATGGACATAGTAAACACAGGGAGGAAGTAGGAAGAGTACGTTATATTGTGGGATGGCAATCAACGTCATAAAACAAAATGTTCAGGAAATGTTGAATGTAAAATCACTTTTCCCTGTCGATTTTCACCCAAATCACAATTAGAAAAAAAAAGGGTGGAAATGCCCCAAAGACTCTGTGAAAAAGCTACTAAACTTCATTGGAAGATTCAACAAACAAAGTGGCAGGATATAAGATCAACAAAAGT
Organism: Chrysochloris asiatica; assembly: GCF_000296735.1. NCBI lineage: Eukaryota > Metazoa > Chordata > Mammalia > Afrosoricida > Chrysochloridae > Chrysochloris > Chrysochloris asiatica. The sequence continues at coordinate 1,024,889 of NW_006408943.1, read as the reverse complement.
CACTTGGATTCCTCTATAACAAAAAGAACAGTGCTGAAAAGGACATTAAGAAAGCAATACCATTTATAATAGCCACCCAAAATATGAAATATCTAGGAATAAATGTAACCAGAGAAACAAAGGACCTATACAAAGAAAACTACAATGCACTACTACAAGAAACCAAAAGAGACCTTCAAAAATGGAAAAATATACCATGTTCCTGGATAGGAAGACTTAACATTGTGAAAATGTCAATACTGCCCAAAACAATTTACCATATAATGCAATCCCAATCCAGATTCCTACAACATTCTTCAAAGAGATGGGGAAAAAATAACAAACTTTATATGGAAAGGAAAGAGAACCAGAATAAGCAAAGCACTGCTTAAGAAAAAGAATAAAGTTGGAAACCTTTCATGCCCTGACTTCAAAATTTATTACACAGCTACCATGGTCAAAACATCTTGGTACTGGTACAATGAAAGGTACATTGATCAATGGAACAGAATGGAGAAACCAAAAATTAACCCATACACATACAGCCAACTGATTTTTGACAAAGCACCTAAATATATCACATAGGGAAGGGATAGTCTCTTCAACAGATGGTGCGGGCAGAACTGGAAAGCGATATGCAAAAGATTGAAACAAGACCTTTACCTCACACCTTATACAAAAACCAACTTAACATGGATTAAAGACCTAAGTGTAAATCCCAAAATTATGAAGGCCATCAATGAAAAAATAGGGACAAATGTGAGGACACTAATTCAGGGACTACACAGACTACCAAACATTTTGAAAACTACACAAACAAAAGTAGGCAAAATAAATGATTGGGACATACTAAAAATTGAAAACATAGGTGCATCAAAGACTTCACCAGAATAGTTAAAAGGGAACCCACAGAATGGGAAATAATCTTTTGCAATGACACATCAGAAAAGGGATTCATTTCTAAAATACATAGGAAACCACAACACCTCTACAAGAAAAGGACAAATAACCCAATTTAAAAATAGGCACAGGACATGAACAGACACTTCACCAAGGAGGAGATCCAGGCAGCCAACAAACATATAAAGAAATGTTCATGATCACTAGCCATTGTTGTTGTTAAGTACTGTGGAGTCAGTGTACGACTCATAGTGACCCTGCACGGGGTTTCTGAGGCTGCAAATCTTTATGGGAGCAGAAAGACTCATCTTTCTCCCGCAGAACAGCTGGTAGTTTCGAACTGCTGACCTTGAGGTTAGCAGCCCGATTCGTAACCACTATGCTACCAGAGCTCAAATCAAAAACAACAATGAGATATCATCTCACACCAGCAATAACAGCAAATATCAAAAAAGTAGAGGACAACAAATGCTGGCAAGGATGTGGAGAAACCGGGATGCTTCTGCATTGCTGGTGGAATTGCAAAATGGTCCAACCTCTCTGGAAAGCAATATGATGCTTCCTCAGAAGGTTGGAAATAGAAATACTTTATGATGCAGCAGTTCCTCTACTTGGTATCTATCCACAAGAAATATGAGCCATAACACAAGTAGATATATGCCCATAGCTGAACTATTTACAATAGCAAAAAGATGGAGACAGCCTAAGTGTCCATCAATGGAAGAATGGATAAACAAACTATGGTACATACACACAATGTAATATTATGCTACCTCGAAGAATAACAAGGAAGCTGCAAGCCACCACATAACATGGATGAACCTTGAGGAAATTATGCTGAGTGAAATTAGTCAGTCACAAAAAGAGAACTACTGCATAGGACTACTACTGTAAAAGACTAAGAAAAAGAACCTATATAAAGGGGGGGTAGGTTCTTTGCTGGTTACCAGGATGTGGGAAGTGAGGTGAGGGGAGGGAGGGAAGGTGGAGAACAGGGTAGGGAATAGACACAGGATAGTTTGGGTGCTGGGGGGGTGGGGAATACACAAGAAGGGGGAGGGGAATGGAAGAACAAGGCACATGGGGAAAAATTAGGCAGGTTTGCATGGCCTAAGTGGGACAGGTAAATAATGATGTATACACAACCGTGGAACAACAGGGCTCTGGGATACAGGGATTGAAACATGATTGGAAATGGCAAAAGAGGGGAAATTATGTTAAGATGCTTGGCTGTCTTTTGAATCTTGGTTTCCTTGGCATACCATTATAAAATAGACACTTGAAGGGGAGAGAAAGGAATAGCCAGAAATATCATCATAGAAAGCTTGTAAATTCGTCTTCTGCCTATAACTGATTGGAGTACCTAAAATGGGGCTATAACGTACCCAGTGAAGTGGCTTTCAGCATAGCCTGTGCTTTACATAAGGCCATAGGTGGAATCCTGAACCCCATCCAGAGTCTTCTGAGGTGGGAAGTTTCCAGTTGAAAGGACAAGCAGACCAGCCTGGAGTGGCTAGAAGAACAGAAGATACTTCTTGAAAGAATGACCAACAGGAAAAATACAAAACAATAACAGCAGTCTGACTGATTACTACAAGAACAAGCAAGTTGCCTGCCCAGGAGGACATCAAGGCAAGTGGTCGGGTCTCCTCAGGGCAAACGCCCTTCCAAGACTAAGACTCAATGGAAATACACGAGCAGACATGCACTCTGA
>NW_006408943.1:1018324-1019651 GCF_000296735.1 Chrysochloris asiatica | reverse complement strand
GATAAGCACTGTACTACTAACCACAAGATTAGTGGTTCAAGTCCACCAGCCACTCCTCAGAAACCCTATACAGGGTCACTAGGAGTTGAAACTGACTCAACAGCATTAAACAACAACAACATTAGCTTATTATTATATTACATTTAATTTATTTTAATATGCTTACATTTCATTAATTGAATTTATTAAATATTTATAGTTGATGTAGTTAGAGAGTCATAGAAAGTTGCAAACAGGTTACAGAGAAACCCCACGTACCCTTCACTTAACTCCCCTCTGTGGTAATAGCCATAGTCAAAAGCAAAATATGGTTACAATCTACAGACCCTATTTAGATATCACCAGTTTCCACATATTTGTGTGTATGTGTGTGCCTGTGTTTCTGTGCAATGACCACACAGTCTAGATACAGATGGGCCTATCACCAGAAAGGCTCTTTCATGCAGTACTTGGTTGTATTTTGTGTTTGTTTACTTAGCCCCCAAGGACCAGTTCACTGTTGCATTGCCAATGCTCACCTGGCTCCTGCCACATAATAGGTACCACATTAAATGTTTGTTTAGTGAATGATTTTCTGTATACACATACTGATCAACTCTTCAATGGCCTTGGACATTAATATATCTGAAGGTTAACACTTGGCATGAGTAATCAGGTTTCCTTCCAAAACTGAGACTTAGTGTGAGAGGAGGTGAGGGTGATGGATGCTCCAGGTCACCTTCTAGAGCTGATGTTGAAGTCCTCCAACCTCAGGGTGCACTCCATGTCATCCTTTACTTTGTTCCCTGCCCCATCTCCAATACTCCCTACCTAACTCACCTTCCCTTCCAGTGATGTAGATGAAAAGGACACACGTATGACATGTCCCCAGAGTCAACTCTCAGATATACAAGATGATGATGATGTTCAATGTTACAGATTGAATTGTGTGCCCCCAAAAAAGATATGTTTACATCCTAACACATGTACCGATGAATGTGACCTTGTTTGGATGAGATCACTTAAGATAACAAGGTTATATCAGAATAGGTGTGTGCTAAGGTTATATCCTTTCACCATATTTATTCAATCTGTATGCTGAGCAAATAATTGGAGAAACTGGATTAAATGAAGAAAAACATGGCATTAGGTTTGGAGGAAGACTCATTTGCAACCTGCAGATGATGCTATCTGGCTTGCTGAAAATGAAGAGGATTTAAAATACTTAATGATGAAGATCTAAGACCACAGCCTTTAGAAAGGGTTACACCTGAGTATAATGAAAACAAAAAAACTTCACCACAGTACGGTGAGACCTGGGGACTCCTGAACCCATGGACAAGGACAT
>NW_006408943.1:996463-1015750 GCF_000296735.1 Chrysochloris asiatica | reverse complement strand
CCACTCATTTTGTGGTTTTTTGTCATGGCAGTCCTAGGATATTTTGACAACTACTATGTGACCCATCTCTTTGAGGGACTCTCAACTTTTGAGAAATGATCAAGGAGAAAGATGGCAAGACAGAAGAAGCATTGCAGACAGTCAGTGGTATTTCTCTATTTATCTCTGAATATTGAAGTGAAGTGTTTGGAACTTCCTTACCTTTAATTTCCAATCAAGCAGCCCAGGAGAATTTCTTCCTCCCTTTTCTTTGAAGATACTCTTGGAGTTAAATTCAAATTAAACCAACTTGGATTATAGTTGTTAGGAAAACCTCCACAAGTGTGGTATCCCCTGAGATTTTACCCTTGAACTTTAACTTCATGATGATGTAACTCGTTCATCATGGGGCATGAGCTAGAACACAAGATGCCTTGTGTTCAAGTCTAAAAGTGGTTCTGACCTTATCATTTGCTTTTGTTTCTTTCTTTCAAGCATAACTAAGACCTTAACTCCTGTTTGTTGTTGTTGTTACGTGCCGTCGAGTCGGTTCCGACCCATAGCGACCCTGTACAGGGTTTCCGAGGGTGTAAATCCTTATGGGAGTAGAAAGCCTCATCTTTCTCCCGCGGAGCAGCTGGTAGTTTCGAACCGCTGACCTTTAGGTTCGCAGCCCGATTCGTAACCACTACGCTAACTCCTGTTAGAGGTCCTGAACCCCATCAGTTGGGCTTTATGGGATGTGTGTGAGAGAAGCCACAGCTTCTATCTGTGGCTCATAGATAAGATAATGATTTGCAGATCCCTACAGCCATCTGTGTCTATGGCAACTGCAATTCCCAGCTCTCCCCTCTTCACCAGTCCTTTAAGTTGCCAGTTTCCAAAGGGAAACCAAGACAATTTAGCCTTCCTGAGCTTAACATACCCCCTTAAGATCATAGTGGAGTGAGGTCAACCGAAGTTACTCTTTGAGCCAACATCAAGGCTTAGACAGTTACCAGTGGGATCCCTTCATCAAAAGTGTTGTTGTTAGGTGCCATCGAGTCGGTACCAACCCATATGACCTTATGCACAGCAGAACGAAACACTGCTCGATCCTGGGCCAACCTCACTACAGTTGCCACACTTGCGTCCATCGATGCTGCCACTTGGCCAATCCATCTCGTTGGGAGTCTTCCTCTTTGTCTCTGACCCTCCACCTTACCAAACATGATATCCTTCTCCAGCGACTGATCCCTCCTGACAATATGTCCAAAGTATGAAAGACTAAGTTTGGCCATCTTGGCCTCTAAGGAGCACTCTGACTGCACTTCTTCCAAAACGGATCTATTGGTTCTTTTAGCAGCCCATGGCACTTTCAATATTCTTCTCCAACACCATAACTCAAATGCATCAATTCTTTTCCAGTCTTCCTTATTCACTGTCCAGCTTTCGCATGCATATGAGGTTATTGAAAACACAAATACACACATGGAAATTGCCAGTAAGAAATCTGGTTTCCAGTGTGAGCACAGGGAAAGGAATATTCATTTATGTCTAAAATATGACCAAAATCATTCAGTAGAGGCTCTATCAGTGGGCAGGAAGTGGTCACCTGGAACCAACCTCACATAGCCTCACTCTCCCTGATAGGACTGAACAGATCTGCGTTCTGTTGTTCATTTCGAGGATGACCTGTTTGACCTCATTTACAGATGCCAGCAACTGAGATAGGACAAAACCAAAAGTACTTAAAGCATCAATGATTGTTATTGTTTGCTTCCCAAACTCAAAATTGCTTTTTGGTCTGATAATTCCTTGTACCTCCCCAATCATAACACTTATGTTTCCAAATACTTCTTGAGAGCTGAGATCATGTCTGTTTCTCTTACCAATTGAAGCCCAATCACCTAGGCCCATGCCTGACTTACAGAATATCTCAAAAAGTATGTGTTAAATCAGTAAATCAATTAGTGAATGAACGCACTACATTTTAGGACTAAAATAAGCCCTTGTGGACTTTGAAGATGTTGAGCACTACTTCTGTATGCTTCACAATAGTCCCCAGCAACCTGGCTTTGGTTATGTGGAAATTTAAAACCTCAGCTACAATAGGAGGGATTCACTGCCTTCCATAGACACTCACTCCATCTTTACAACAGTAATCATTATAAAGTTATTCTTTATGGTAAGCCGAATCTAATGCATTAAGGCTCATAGTCGCTAAAGTTCAGGGAAAACATTACTGTGTCATTTCATTTGTTCACCAAAGAGCAGGTCAGACTGAAAGGTTACTGTCCTCTTAAAAATATTCTGACAACAATTTTTTTTTAATTTTATGTTATCATTCTGCCTTTTCAGAGAAAGAGTTTCTATTTATCAGCGATGATTAAATGCTTCTGAAATCTGAGATTACTGGCTTTGACCTTTTCTTTATCGGCAGGTAATAAAACAAATGGGCAGATGACAGAAATGTAATTTGAGGATTACTAAATTTACGAGGAGGTAGTACACTGAGGAGGAAAGTGCTTGTAAGTTGAACGAGAGAAACAAGTGGGGAAAGTGGAAATTTAACAAAATCCATTACCCATGGACTTTCAGCTGAAAGATGAAGATGTCCACCCTGGGAGAGCAAACATTCATGTCCTGGTTTCCTCCAGACCACAGGTGCACAGTGTCCAGTATGTGGGATGCACTCACTAAATATGTGTTGAACAAGGAACACTGGCTCAACCATAGGGCCATCATATGATTAAATGAGAAGATTTACTTAAAATATTTAATTTCATGCCTTCTGGTAGCATAATGGCTACAAATTAGGCTGCTAATCTCATGGTCAGCAGTTCGAAACTACCAGCTGTTCTGCCGGAGAAAGATGAGGCTTTCTGCTCCCATAAAAATTGACAGCCTCAGAAACCCTGAGGGTCACTGTGAGTTGAAACTGACTCTATGGCACATAACCACCACAACAAAGGGCCATCACTGTGTACATACTGAAGAGCATCATCATAATCCCCATTATCATCATCTTCATTATCATCATCATTATTGTAAATCTCATTATCCAATGAAATAGTGAATGATAACAGAAAGTCCTGTGTAAACCATTAATGCTTTCAATTCAAAATACTGCAGATGCCCAAATGAAAAGTGAGGGCATCTCTCTTATTACCTTGGTTGCATCCATTAGTGTTATGGTTGATTTGTGTACCCCAAAAATGTATGTTCAAATACTAACCACTTATACCTATGAAAGTGACCTTATTTGCGAAAGGGGTCTTTATAGAAGCAATAAAGATCAGATGAAATAATGTTGGAATAGGGTATTCCTAATGCAATAACTGGTATCCTTATAGAAAGAGCCAACAAACCAATTACTGTTGAGGCGATTCTGAATCAAGGTGATCTCATGTGTTATAGAGTAGAATTTCTCCACAGGATATTCATGGCTCTAATCTTAACAGAAGAGGATCACCAGACCATTCGTCTGTGGCACCACTAGGTAGTTTCAAACTACCAACCTTTAAGTTATTTGTTAGGCACCATAGAGTTGGTTCCATTTCAAAGTGATCACATACACAACAGAACTAAACACTGCCCAGCCCTAAGCCATCCTCACAATTGTTCTTATGTTTGAGCCCATCGGTGCTACCACAGTGTCAGTCTGTCTTCTTGGGGATCTTCCTCTTTTCCACTGATCCTCCACTTTACCAAGCACGATGTCCTTCTCCAGGTACTGATCTCTCCTGATAAAATATACAAAGAATGAAAGGTGAAGTTTTGCCATCCTCACTTCTAAGGAGAATTCAGACTGTACTTCTTCCAAGACAGATTTGTTTGTTCTTCCATGGTACTTTTAATATTCTTGGCCAACACCGTAATTCAAATGCACTGCTTCTTCTATGTGTGTGTGTGTTTGTATGCTGTGGCATCAGTTCTGGCTCATAGCCACCCTGCATAGGGTTTCTGAGGCTCTATATCTTTACAGGGGCAGAAAACCTCATCTTTCCCCCATGGAACGGCTGGTAGAATCAAACTCCTGACCTTGAGATTAGCAGCCTGATTCGTAACCACTATACTATGTTATTTGTGGCACCATTGAAACTGGTGTTCTTATAAGATAAGGAAAATGTGAACACAAACACAAAAACCAATTCAGATCCATTGCCATTATGTCAACTCTGACTCATTGCTACCCTATAGGAAAAAGCAGAACTACCCCTCAACTGCAGAGTTGCCTGAGAGAGCAAGCTCTAATATCCTAGCCTCCTCCAGATTATAGGTGCAGGCTGTAATCTTTACGGAAGAAGACTGCCACAGAAAAGAGAAACACAGAGGGAAAATGATCATGAGAAGACAGATAGAGGAATGATGATGTCATAAGTCAAGGAGTGCCAAGAATTGACAAGAACACCAGATGCTGAAGCAAACAAGGAAGGAGATTCTCATAAAGTCTTCAGAGAGTGTATGGCCCTAATGACACCTTGATTTCATCCTATGGGACTGTGAGAGAATAAACTTTTATTGTTCTAAGTCACTGAGTTTGTGTAATGTAATCCTCAAGACTCTCAGTTGATATTTATTATCTGCAATATGCTGGATACACTATGGCCGCTGGGGATAGAGGGACCACAGGACAGGAAGAATCCTTGCTCTCTTGTCCTATGTATACCAGGTATACCAGGTACCCAGAGTACCAGGGTGAATACCATAGACAAGATCTAAGCCATCACAAGAGGGATATGGGGAGGCCAAAACCCAAACCACACATATCCCCATAATTCCGATCAGTCCTTGAGAAATAAGTATGAGTTGAACTGAGAAAGTATTAAGAGGGCTGATGCTATTAGGGAAACTGTATTGACTCTAAAAGTAGGGGACGATGGGAGGTGGGGGGCATATGGAATTTGCCAAATTTATTCAATTTTATGATTTTACAATATGGGAAAGCTCCCTTTTTGTCCCTCACAGCAAATTACAAGGAGTAAGCTCAGCAAAGTCCTCTCAGCTAGGGGAGAAACAAAAACATGAGTGTGATACCTTACCAGGAACTTGAGCACTTAAGGAGAATGTTCCAGTTGAGAATGTGGCACACCTTGAGATATTTATGTTTACCAAAGGGTCCTGCATTTAACAACTATGAGGAACACTGGCCACATATAGGGTTCATGCTTGAGTCTACACAGAAGCAGGTACATGGTATAATGTAGTGTTATTTGTTGTTTTTAAGTGCTGTCGAGTCAGTTCCAACTCAGAGCCACCCTGTATAGGATTTCCAAGGAGGAACTAGTGAGTTTGAACCTCAGCCCTTGTGTTCCAGTGCATTATCCTGCAGCACTACACCAGGACTCCATATGCTGCTCCCAAAAAACAAACTACCAAGCCCATTGCCATCAGTTGATTCCAATTCATTGCGACCCTGTGTTGCAGAATAGAACTGCTCAATGGAATTTTCTTGGTGTCATCTTTAGGAAGCTGATCACCCTCTGATTAGTGGTGGTGGCGTGCTATGGAATCACTTCCAACTCATAACAACCCTGTGTAGGATTTCCGAGGTTATAAATCTTTATGGGAGCTGAAAGCCTTATCTTTCTCCCACCAAATGACTGGTAGTTTCAAACTGCTTACCTTGAGTTTATCAGCCCGCCTTGTAATCACTATACTAGTAGTCGAGTGCAAACTATTTGCACCACCCAGGAACTTTGCGCTCCAGCAAAGACAACCCCCAAAACTTTCCTAGCATCCCTGAAACCAAACAAGACCTTTATCTGAGTGATGAGTGATGTCTTTTGTTGACCGTTAAAGAAATCAGGGGCAGTAGTGCATCCAAGCAAGCTCTGAGCATCAGAGACCAATGCAAAAATGTGAAATGATTGACAACTGGTCTACCTAATTATGAAGTGGCCACCCAACCCCCAACACCTCCTGGTTTTCAGGGATAATTAAGAGAGAGCTCTTTCCACTGAATGGGTTAACATTTAGGGGAAATTACTTTTAAATCTTATGAGGAAGCTCATTGTTTGGCCCCAATGGCTAGCCACACTTCTCCAAATATTATCCAGTTTGGGAAAATGATAAAGGAAATGCTAAAAAGTCTCCACTCCCACTACATGGATGAGGAACAGTGATGAGGGTGTTGAAGTCCTGACTGTGGTCCATTATTTCATAGAGGCAGCCCCTGCCCCCCATTCTTCCAGAACACAGAAACATAGGAGGCACCTCAGAGCAGTTCTTATTCATCCAGGAAGGCTCTGCACCACAGGTTCCATCTCCTGGCTGAGTAAGCTTTCTGTGTCACAGTTGTAACAAGATTAATGAAGCAAATAGCTCAAAGGTTTCCAATCTGTAATACAATTTCTCAAGGCTCATTTAAATATTTCAAATGAAAAGAGGGAATTGGCTGTTACATTTCACCTCCCAGATCCCTATTAAAATATGTGGGCAGGCTCATGCCCATGTTTGTATATGGCTACAGTTTCTTTCTTTGAGTTTCCCTTTATTCTCAACCAAAGCCTCAGTAGATGCCTCAAGGGTCCTGATGACTAGACTCTGATTCAAAGGCTAGCCCAGGCAATGTGATACAAGTAACTGGGGAAGGTGTTTGATCTTCAACCCAGATGGAACATGGGGATAGAGGTATTTTGCGTAGGGGAATACATTACTAATCTAGCAAATGCTTACTGAGCGCCTACTGTGGGTCAGGGGGCAGTGGGGGTTCAATGGTAGAATTCTCTTCTTCCATGCAAGAGGTCTAGATTTGAGTCCAGGATAATGAGTCTCATGCACAGCCACCACAGGTCTGTCTGTGAAAACTTGCATGCTATGGTCCTGAACAGAGCTTCCAGAATAAAGCGAAGTGGAAACAAAGGCTTAGCAATATACACCCAACAAAGATTCTATGGATCACAACAGTTTTATCCTGCTATACACGGGGTCACCATAAGTCAGGGTTGACTCAACAGAGCTAATAGCAGCCTCAACTATGTGCCAGGCATGCTTCTAGGGACTGTGGAGAGAGCAGGGAAGAAAGGAAGCAAGCAAGGAAAGAAGGAAGGATGCAAAAGAACACTGTTGTTGATGTTTTTATGTACCATTGAGTTGATTCTGACTCATAGTGATCCCATGCACAACAGACTGAAACATTGCCCAGTCCTGCACCAACCTCGCAATCATAAAACTTGAGCCCATCACTGCTGCCACTGTGCCAATACATTTCATTTGGGGATCTTCTTTTTCACTGACCATCAACTTTACTAACCATGATATCCTTCTCTGGGAACTCCTGATATTACGTCCAAAGCATGAAAGGTGAAGTTTCATCATCCTGGCGTTCTAGCTGTACTTCTTCCAACACAAATTTGTTCTTCTGGTAGTCCATGGTACATTTAATGTTCTTCTCCAACACCATAATTCAAAAGCATCAATTATTCTATGATCTTTCTTATTCCTTGTCCAACTTTCAAATGCATATGAGGCTGTTGAAAATATCACTGCTCAGTTCAGGAGCACATGAGTCCTCAACCTGGCATCTTTGCTCTTCAACACTTTAAAAAGGTCTTTTGTAGCAGATTTACCTAATGCATTGCACCATTGGATTTCTTGTCTACTGTTTCCATGAATATTCACAGAGGATCCAATCAAAATGAAACTTTTGGCAACTTTAATCTTTTCACCATTTTTAATTATGCTATTTATTTGTTCAGGGGTGAGGATTTTAAATAAGTTTTTATTGTGAATTGACTGATAGCTTATGTAGGAAAGCATCAGCTTTACATTTATCCTATCATATTTCGTTTCATTGCAATGATTTCAATCCCCCCACCTCCATGCATCATCATTCAACAGCATTTGTTTCTAGCCACTCTGGTTTTTTTTTTTGTTTTGTTTTTGGGGGGGATGTACACCAAAGCACTCAGGAATATATAACCACTCAAACAACCAAAGGGTATATCCTGCACTCCAGCCCCCCAGCTGCCAGCAAACAGCCCCTCTCCCTTCTTGAGTCTAGAGTCCCTAGCCACCCTATGTCATTGTCTCTGCCTCCATCTCTGACATCGCTTCTTCTCTGGATAGTGTCCTGCACTCTGCTCTTCTCCCTTGATGGTCCCAGGGTCCTCCACTCCTGGACTGTAAGATCAACCATTCCCCTCCTTTTGTTGCAAAATGTCTACCTTTATATTTGCAACTCTCACAGTCAGTCTTGTTAGCAGTTATTCACTATTGAACCACAAAAGTCTTATCCCCATCTCCTTTCACCAGTCCCATCTAGACAGGTTGGATATCACTCAGTGAAGATTCTACCTTCCCACACACCCTCTGAAACTAAGCTTCCTCTTGAAAACTTGTAAGCCAGTTATTTCGTGCCTTTGTTGCCCCTACCATTTTAGGTAGCCAATGTCTAAGTTGCCCATCCCTGTCAACCCTGTGTACAGAGGGGGTAGGAATGATCCTTGCTGTAAAGATTTGTTCCCTCTTTTAAGCTACTACATCTATAAGTATAGGTCAAATTCTTCAAATTGTAGTGGATTACACTCTTTTTCCTCTTCTTTCTTCCTCTAGTCGAGTTCTGATCATCTAGTCATTGAAGGTAGGTCAAATGGGTACTATCTGCAAATATGACCATTCTTCTGCATCTCTCCTCATCAGTGGTGAGGATTTTTGTTTTCTTTACATTGAAGTGCAACCCATACTGAATGCTGTGGTCTTTGATTTTCATCAGTAAATATTTTAAGTCGTCTTCACTTCCAGCAAGGAAGGTTGTATCATCTGCATCTCTCAGGTTATTAATGAGTCTCTTTGCAATCTTTTTTTCTTATTATTTTAATGTTGTTGTAATGTGCCATGGAGTCAGTTCCAACTCACAGCGACCCTGTACAGGGCTTCTGAGGCTGTAAATATTTACGGGAGCAGAAAGCCTCATCTTTCTCCCATGGAACAGCTGATAGTTTTGAACTGCTGACCCTGAGGTTTGCAGCCCGATTCATAACCACTACGCTACCAAGAGCTCCTCATTATTTTAATGAGGGATGATAAATCATTTCTGGATCTAGTAGCATGGAAACCATAGGTGATCTTTTTTTTTTTTTTTAGTTTTTATTGTGAATTTTGTGTTAGTTTACATGGGGTATCTTTACATTCATCCTATCATATTTTGTTTTATTGCAATGATCACAGCCATCTGTATGCATCATCAAACAATCAAAGAGTACACCCCACACGCCTGCCCCCTGCCGCCAGCACTAAAGCCCCTCTCCCTCCCTGAGTCCAGAGTCTCCAGCCACTCCTTCTGTCCATGTCATTGTCTCTGCCTCCATCTTTAGTGTCACTGCCTCACCGGACAGGGTCTTGCACTTTGCTTTTATCCCTTGATGGTTCCAGGGATCTCTGCTCCTGGACTGCAAAATCAGCAACCTCCTCCTTTTGTTACCAAACATTTACATTTGCCTTTGCAACACTCACTGTCAAACCTGATAGCAATCATTTCCTATTGAACCACAGGAGTCCTAGCCCCCTCACCCTTTCTGAACCCCATTCAGACAGGTTGGAAACAATTCTGTGAAGATTCTACCTTTCCCTGTATACTCTAGAGCTAGGTTCCCTATTGAAAGCGTGTAAGCCAGTCACTTCTTGCCTTTGTAATCCCCCCATTTTTGGGAGCCAATGTCTAAATTCCCCATCCCAGTCGACCCTGTGTACCAAGGGGGTGGGAATGATCCTGACTGTAGAGATTTTTCTGCTCCTTCATCATACTGCATCACAAGCATATGTCAAGTTCATCCACTTGTAGTGGGTTACTGCTTGTTTTCCCCTCTTTTTTCTTCCTCTAGTAACCTGGTAGTGTAGTGGTTACGAATCAGACTGCGAACCTCAAGGTCAGCAGTTCGAAACTACCAACTGTTCCGCGGGAGAAAGATGAAGCTTTCTGCTCCCGTAAAGATTTACAGCCTCGGAAACCCTGTACAGGGTCGCTATGAATCGGAACCGACTCCACGACACATAACAACAACAACAACAGTCATGTTCTGATCATCCAGCCATTGATGCCAGGTCAAATGGGTACTATCTGTAAGTGTGGGTGTTCTTGTGCATCTCCCCTCACTTCATATCAGCTGGATTCTTCACACTCTGTTCTAGTACTCTGGGGCCATGTCCCTGCCTCTGGACCCAGGAGTCCCCAGGTCTCGTCATACTTCTGCTTAATCTAGGTTAAGAGGAGTCTATTGAATGTGGTCAGACTAAGTTCACAACTTCATTGTTTTCTCCCCACTTCCCCTTATCTGTGACCAATGTGGTCAGCAGCAGGACCATATGCCAACTAGTGTATTCTATTTGAGTTTCATTCTTGGAAGGGGGTTTCCTTGAGGGGACCTAATCACTTGCCTTGATGGCTCCCTGGGGAACAACTTCCTCGTTCTTGTAGTAGTCAATTGACTACCACCCCATACACCCTAGTAACCAACAAAAAAAATTACAATAAATGAAAACATAATCATTTTTCCTCTTTTAGTGTGGGTGCTTTTCCTTAATCTTTTGCAACAATGATTCTAAGCCATATTTCTCCTTCTGTGACTGACTGATTTCACTTAGCATAATGTCATCAAGGTTCATCCATGTTATGTGGTGGCTTGCTGCTTCCATGTTACTCTTCATGGTAGCATAATATTCCATTGTGTGTATGTACCACAGTTTGTTTATCCATTCTTCTATTGATGGACACTTAGGCTGTCTCCAACTTTTTGCTATTATAAATAGTGCTGCTTTGAACATTGCTGTGCATATATCTATTCGTGTTGTGGCTCATATTCCTTGTGGATAAATACCAAGTATAGGAATTGCTGGATCATAAGTTATCTCTATTTCCAACCTTCTGAGGAAGCGCCATATTGTTTTCCAGAGTGGTTGGACTATTTTGCAATCCCACCAACAATGTAGGATGGTCCCAGTTTCTCCACATCCTTGCCAGCATATACATTATCCTCTACTTTTTTGATCTTTGCTGTTATTGCTGGTGTGACATGATATCTCATTGTTGTTTTGATTTGCATCTCTCTAATGGCTAGTGATTGTGAACATTTCTTCATATGTTTGTTGGCTGCCTGGATCTCCTCCTTGGTGAAGTGTCTGCTCATGTCCTGTGCCCATTTTTTAATTGGGTTATTTGTCCTTTTCTTGTAGAGGTATTGTAAGTTCCTATATATTTTGGAAATTAGTCCCTTGTCTGATATGTCGTTGCAAAAGATTTTTTCCCATTCTGTGGGCTCCCTTTTTACTCTTTGGATGAAGTCTTTTGATGTATATACGTTTTCAATTCTTAGAATGCCCCATTCATCTATTTTGTCTACTTTTGTTTGTGTAATTTTCAAAATGTTTGGTAGTCTGTGTATGCCCTGTATTAGAGACCTCACATTTGTCCCTATTTTTTCATTGATGGCCTTCATAATTCTGGGATTCACATTTAGGTCTTTAATCCATGCTGAGTTGATTTTTGTATAAGGTGTGAGGTCTTGTTTTAGTCTTTTGCATATCGTTTTCCAATTCTGCCAGCACCATCTGTTGAAGAGACAATCCCCTCCCCATGTGATATATTTAGGTACTTTGTCAAAAATCAGTTGGCTGCATGTGTATGGGTTAATTTTTGGTCTCTCCATTCTGTTCCATTGATCAATATATCTTTCATTGTACCAGTACCAGGCTATTTTGACCACTGTAGCCATGTAATAAATTTTGAAGTCAGGGAGTGAGAGGTTTCCAACCTTATTCTTCTTCTTAAGCAGTGCTTTGTTTATCCTGGGTGTCTTTCCTTTCCATATAAAGGTTGTAATTGTTTTTTCCATCTGTTTGAAGAATGTCGTTGGAATCTGGTTTGGGATTGCATTATATGTGTAAATTGTTTGGGGCAGTATTGACATTTTCACAATGTTAAGTTTTCCTATCCAGAAGCATGGTATATTCTTCCAGTTTTGTTAAGTTGCTTTTGGTTTCTTGTAGTAGTGTTCTGTAGTTTTCTTTGTATGGGTCCTTTGTTTCTCTGGTTAAGTCTATCCCTAGATATTTCATCCTTTGGGCAGCTATTGTAAATGGTATTTTTTTCCTAATGTCCTTTTCAGCACTGTCCTTATTGTCATAGAGGAATCCAACTGATTTTTGGATGTTGATCTTATACCCTGCCAGTTTGGTGTATTAAAATCTCCTGCTATAATTGTAGATTAATCTATTTCTTTCTTCAATTCTAGTAGGATTTGCTTTATATATCTTGGTGCTCTTTCATTTGGACCATAGTTGTTAATTATGGTTATGTCAGCTTGCTCAATTGACCCTTTAATCATGAGATAGTGTCCTTTATCTCTTATGCTGGTTTTTGCCTTCAAGTTTATTTTATCAGAGGTTAGTATTGCCACTCCTGCTTGTTTTTTACTGCTGTTAGTTTGGTATATTTTTTTCCATCCTTTAACTTTCAGTCTTTTTGTGTAAGGCAGCATATTGAAGAGTCTTGTTTTCTTATCCATTCAGCCACTCTCTGTCTCTTCACTGGTGCATTTAATCCACTGACATTCAGTGTAATTATTGATAGGTATGGATTAACTTCTGTCATTATGTTTATTTTCTGTGGTGCTGTTTGTTCCTTTGTTGTGCATGCCTACTTGTACTGAGTTCATGTTTTTTGTGCTATTTCTTGTTGGTTTCTTCTTAGTTTTAATGTTTCCTTGTTCTGCTTGGATTTTCATTTTCATGGTAAATTGTGAAGTATTAATTTTCTTTGGGTTTACCCTATAGGCTATCAAGTTTTCCCTGTGTTTAAGATAGTCTATTGTATCCTGCAATCTACTCGACCTTCTCACCACCTGGATCTCTGTTCCTATATTTTTCCCTTCTTTGACATTGTTAACATTTTTGATCATTGGTTGGCCTCACAGGTCCTCTGAATTCACTGCTGTAATTTGGTTCTGTTCTGAACTCTGCTGTCAATTGAGTTCCAGGTGGTGTTGACACATCTGTCAGTCTCTGGTTGTTGTCCCTTCTTGCTGGTTTTCTTTCCAAAGAACTCACTTCAGGATGTTTTGAAGAATTGGCTTGGCTTTGACAAAATCTCTTAGCTTCTGTTTATCCTGGAATGTTTTGATTGCCCCATTGTATTTGTTTGACCATTTTGCTGGATAGGCAATTCTTGGTTTGAATTTTTTTTCTTTAGGGTTGTATCTATACCCCCATTGCCTTCCTGCCTGCATGGTTTCTGCTGAAATGTCAGAGCTTAATCTGATCTGCTTGCCTTTGTAGGTAACACTTCTCTTTGCCCTGGCTGCTTTTAGGATTCTCTGCTTGTCTTTTATTTTGGAGAGCTTGATTATGATATGTCTTGGTTATTTTCTGTTGGGGTCTATCCTTCCTGAGGTTCATTCAGCTTCTTGAATGTTTACCTTCTCATCCTTCAAGATATTAGGAAATTTTTATTCCAGAAGCTCTTCTACTATCTCTTCTGTGGACTTCCATGATTCTTCCTGTTCTGGAATGCCAGTAATTCTTAAGTTACTGCTCTTCATGTTATCCAGCATGAATCTTAGACTCGCTTCAGATTTTTTTATCCTTTTTTTCTGCTAACTGTTCTGTCTTAACAGTACTTAGAGATTTGTCTTCCAGCTCACTGGTTCTGGCTTCCATCTCTTCCATTCTACTTCTTTGCCCTTTCAGTGTATTGTCCATATCTGACACTTTATTATTAATCATCTGGACTTCTTTTTGCAGGTTTTGGATTATTTCCAATGCAGTATCTATCTTGTTTGATTGTTCCTGTAGCACTTTCCTGACTTCTTCTTTATTTTTCTCCACTCCTTTTTGGAGCATTTGAATTTGTTTCCATATCATTCTTCTGAATTCCTTCTCAGGCAGATCCAGAGCCTGCTCTTCTACTGGAAAGTCTGTGTCTGCTACCAGTTTGTCTCAGTTACTTTTTTTTGTTTTTGGACATGTGTTGAGATCTTTAATTGTATTTTCTTTGACATTTTCAGTAGTTATGTGGGTTTTTAATGCTTAAATGGATGATGTATGTTGATTTGTTGTTAAGCTTATTGAGCATCTCCTGGTGGATATGAACTAGATAGGCTTCCCTTTTCACATGTAATGCCTTGAAGCTGGTATTGGATCTTGTCCAGATTGGGGTGGGGGGGGTATTACAGGGTATTCTTGTAGCTTGGTATATGAGCACAGTTGCTGTCTCTTCTTGGGTAAGGTAGGGGAAGAAAGCTCCAACCCCTGGGAAAAGAGTGAGACCAAAAGGACCAAAGACAGAAACAATATAAAAGCAGAGACAGAAACCACCAATCAAATACAAAAAATAAAATTGTGATTGGCTGTCCAGTGGCCTTTGCTGTGCTGGCAATGATTAAGGGTCCTGCCCAGGTCAACTTTGGGGCTGGGTCCCAGAGTCAGATGGCATAAGAAGCAGCCTGTTGGTTTCCTCTCTGTGTCATAGGGAAACTGTAGGTACAATGCTGGACCCTTTTGGGTATGTGCTCCCACCTGCCTTAAGGCATCTGGGCTGGGCAGTGAGGGTGTGATCAGAGTGAAGAGGAAATATACTTGAAAAGTGAAAAGTGAAAGACGAAAAAAAGGTCACACCTCTCTTTCCAGATGTGCAGCTCCGCAGCTTCTAGCACTGGGTCACTGACTCTACTTGGCTGTGGCCCTGTCCTCCGACCTCAGGACCTCCTTCCTCCAATCTTGATGCCACATTCTTCTTCATATAATCCAAATTCTCAGATTATTTTCTCAGCATACAGATTGAATAAACATGGTGAAAGAATACAACCCTGGTGCACACCTTTCCTTATTTTAAACTTCATGTTCTGTTTGAACAACTGCCTCTTGGTCTATGTATCCAGGAAGGAGAGAACAGAGTCTAAACTTAATATAGCCCCTTTCAGATTAAGTAATGGAAATAAACCCAGACATATTTGCATATTACAAACCACAGATCAAATTTTGCAAAAAAAAAAAAAATATATATATATATATATACATATACCTGTTTAGCTGTTGAAACTAATCAGAATTCATGCTCTTCAATATGGGAAGCACTACAAAACATATGGAATTCTGGTGTGGCACTGTGGGTTAATGTGATGGACTGCAAAGTCAATTTGAACTACAAGGTCAGCAGTTCAAGCTCACCGGTTGCTCCTTGGAAAACCTATACGGGATCACTATGGGACAGAATTGACTCAAGGGCACTTAACAACAACAATAAAATATTAGGGTAGGATAGGTCATTCTGTTTTTCATTTAAAGGCATGGATGGGTTGATTGGCTTTGTTTTATGAACAGAGGGTAGTGATGGCCCTTCTGTCAATGGAGGCTCATTTGTTGCTATAATGTTTGTCTTAACTATCTAGTGTTTCTATAACAAAAATACCACAAATGGGTATGTGATGATAAATGGGTGTGTCATCTTGTCTGGGTGATGATTCTCAGTGATTTAGCAGTTATGTACTGATGTAGTCATCCCCTAATTTGTGAACTGATGTGATATAATCACCTCCATTTGAAGTCTGCTATAAGCAGCCAAACAGTTGAAAGGAAATTTTCTTGCGTCTGTGACCTAAGAAATACCAATATGCATGGACTTTCTGGAAAAACTCTCTGGATTTTTGCTCACTCTGGATCCTGCATCTGACTCATCATCTGACCTCTAGTTCTGGGACTAGAGTGGTTTTCTATATCACCTGCCCATCTTGAGTTTATCAGCCTCAGCAGTCTGCACTTTAACCTATAGACCTAGGATTCATCAGTCCTGAAAATTTGTGAGTCACCCTGATATCTGGCCCATAGACTTAGGACTTGCAGGCTCTACAAATGTATAAGCCACTTCCCTTAGATAGATAGATAGATAGATAGATAGATAGATAGATAGATAGATAACTTCTGTTTGTTAGAACCACAGCTTTGAACACTGTATGTCTGTGAGTGTTATGTGTTAACATTATTTTAGGTTTTATACATTAATATTTGGTATAATTTAGTAAGTTATATTTTGGGTCTGAAAACACTCAAAAATCTTTCCCATATAAATTAATGATAATTACTTCTTTGCTTTATGCCATTTCAATTACAAAATATTTCATAGGAATACTCTAATTTCTGATAGCAAGGGGAATCTGTAGGTTGAAGTCTCACCATCCTCACTTCCAATGAACATTCTGGTTGTACTCCTCCTAAGGTACATTTATTTGGTATTTTAACAGTTGTCAGTAAACCACCTCTCCAGTAAAATGTTATTCCAGTTTGCAAACACATCAACCATCTGTAAGAACCTCACCATCTTTGTAAATCTCATCAAAGATAGAAACTGCTTCTTTCAGGAAGATTTCAATATTAAGGGTGAGGTTACTCACCTTTCCATGCCTTTTAAGAGCTGTTGGAATTTCCTCTTGAAGAAGACGTACATCCCTCAGAGGGAACAGAATGTACAGGAGAATTCCCTCTAGCAGGTGATCCATCACCTCCTGTATCCAGAAACTGCATGGCACATTTCCAGAGCAAAAGGAAATAAACTCTGTTGTGATGATTCTGGGCTCTCCTTGAGTTGGCTCACAATATGCTAATGTTTTCAAGAGGAGGGTTGAGCCAGAGGCTCTAGAAATGTCCCTGAATTTAACTGGAAGAGGAAGAGTGGAAAGCCCACTGAGATGGGGAAAAGAGGAGGCCATGCACAAAAGCAGGTTCCAGCCACTTATCTGCCCCTCTAGTGACTACTCCCAAGTCCACTCCCTGGTGAAACCTTGATCCATGTTTCCCTTAGGACATAGGCCCAAATGATGGCAGCTCTTCTATTCCCCAGCCTAGCTCTACACCTGGTTAGTTGGAGAAATGGTAGCATTGTATTGCTTCTGTAACATGAATATCACAAGGGGTTTGCTTTAAAGAACAGACATTTATTTCCTCACAGTTCCAGAGGCTGAAAGTCTGAGTTTAGTGTACCAGCTCTGGGGAAGGCTTTCTCTCTCTTTTGGCCCTGGGAGAAGATCCTAGTCTCTTTCAGCTTCTGTGGCTCTGGCATTTCTCATTTTCTTGAAGAGCTTGAATCTGTTCCCTTAAGTTCTTCCTTCTGTGTCCATTGTTGTTGTTGTTGTTGTTGTTATGTGCCGTGGAGTCAGTTCCAACTCATAGCAACCCCTACAGGGTTTCCTGAGGCTGTAAATCTTTACATGAGCAGAAAGCCTCATCTTTCTCCTGCAGAACAGCTGGTAGTTTTAAACTGCTGACCTTGCAGTTTGCAACCCGATTTGTAACCGCTACACTACCAGAGCTCCTTGTTGTTGTTGTTAGGTGCCATCAAATTGGCTCCTACTCAAAGCAACTTTATGTACAACAGAACAAAATGTTGTCTTGCCCTGTGCCAGCCTCACAACCATTGCCATGTATGAGACTTTTGTTGCAGCTACTGTATCATTAAGGGTCTTTCTCTTTACCAACTATGATGTTCTTCTCCAGGGACTTGTCCTTCCTGATAACATGTCCAAAGTTTATGAAACAAAGCCTTGCCATCATTACTGCTAAGGAGTCTTATGGCTGTACTTGCTCTAAGACCAATTCATTTATTCTTCTGGTAATTCATGGTATATTAAATATTCTTCACCAACACAATTCAAATGTGCCAATTCTTTGGTCTTCCTTTTTGTTGTCCAGCTTTCACATGCATATGAGATGATTGAAAAGACATGGCTTGGGTCAGGTGTACCTTAGTCATTAAAGTGTCATCTCTGCCTTTTAAGATTTTAAAGAGCTCTTTGATAGAAAATGTGTCCAAAGCAATAGGTCATTTGATTTCATAAGTACAGACTTTATGGGATTTGATTGTTGATTCAAGTAGGATGAAATCCTTTACAGCATCACTTCCGTCACTATATCATGAGGTTGTTTATGGGCCCAAGTGTGAGAATTTTTGCTTTCTTCACTTTCCGGTGTAATCCATGTTGAAGGTATTTTACTTTCATCAGTAAGTGTTTCAAATCATCTTCACTTTCAGCAAGAAAGGTTATGCCATCTGCATATTTCAGATTGTTAATGAGACTTCTTCTCTGATCCTGATGTAAAATTTTTCTTCATGTAGTCCAGTTCTGTGTTGAATCTATTCTGTTTATAACTCAGGGGAGGAAGACATACCTTACTCTCAATAATAAAACACAGACAATCCTATTCCAAAGTGGATTACATCCACTAGCATAAGAATTAGGATTCTACTACATACATATTTGAGGGTGTGGGTATGTGATGTAATTCAAAGCATGAAAAGACAGAAAAGTGTCTCTGGGTACTGGGAGAGAGGGGTTCAGTGGGAAAAATTTCAGCACCCACTGAACACAGCCCCACATTTCTGTTTCCATTGCCAGGACTGCCTGGACTCTGGGATAAGGGTAACAAAGTCCCCAGAAATGCTTTCAGCTTCATTAGGGTGTTTGTGAGCCATTGAGAGAGAGTCAGCACATTGGAGCAGAGGCCAGGGAATGGATTAAAAGTATGGAGTTCAAGAAGAACAGTAGGCAGGGGCTGGTATTTGTGTCAAGTCCCTGTGTGATGCAAATGGAGGGTTAAGTCCATCTGAGGGTGCCTCAGAAAAGAGGCCTGGTGATCACTTTCCAAAAACTCAGCCATTGAGAACCCTATGGAACACAGTTCCGTTCTGACACACTCTGATATTGAGAGGTCACTTATGACCAGAGGTCAGCTGGACAGTCAGATACACAACATGAAGTGACTCATGGGGCTGGCCAAGAAGGCAGTCCTCAATGTCCAGCCCTACCAGTCTCTGCCAGCTCAGATGATTGAAGGCATAGACCACGGCTCAGGGAAGTTTTGAGAGATCCCAAACCAAGCTGAAATTGCCTCAAACAGCTCCACATGGGGCAGATGATCACCTGGCACAAGTATGGCAGAGTTGGCAGCTGAACGCTGACCCCAAACTCAGCCCTGGTTGGACGGGGAGTCTGCACACACTATCCATGCCTGACTGCTCAGAACATGAATCTTCCCAGTCTTCCAGTTGATCACACACCAGCTGTCTCCCCTACCCACCCTTAGTCTTCCCCATCATCAGCCTGCTTTAAAGAGCCTTCTAGGCCCAGTGCTTACCGTCCAGAAACCAGAAAGTATCTTTTGCACAAGAATGTGTTGGACATCTGTGTTCTAGTATATCCATATAAAGCCTCCATTAGAAAATAGATAGTGTTAGTGTTCTCAACTCACAAATAAAGAAACTAACTGAGGCTTCAGGTTTTAAATGGTTGGTCACTTTGAAAGTCAGCAAACTGCTTCTACTAAAGGGATATATATATATAT
>NW_006408943.1:985531-996363 GCF_000296735.1 Chrysochloris asiatica | reverse complement strand
TTTTTTTTACTTAGCCAACCTCACAAATCTCTCTTGCAGTTAAATCAATTCTGTAGATGAAAGTAGCCATAGACAATATGTGAACAAATAAGCATATCTGTGTTCTAATAAAACTTTATTTATAAGAACAAGCAGTGGGCTGAATTTGGCCCTGAGTGGTGAGACACCTCACAGGAACTTCCCTCTCCCACCACTGCTGTGAGTTTCATCCAGTGGTCCTGACTCTTCTTCCCTAGATATTCTTGAAAATGCAGATGGTGTTTTCCAGAGCCTCTGTTATTCAAGCTAACACTCCTCTGGACCTGCCCCTGTTCAATCCTCCTCCCTTTCAGAATGTAATCTGGCCAGCATATAGAGGACCAAGATATTCATCTCCTCTAGTGGTGCTGTGGGATGGATGTTGGGCTTCTAAACGCAAGGTCAACAGTTCAAACTCACCAAGATGCTCCACAGGAGAAAGACAAGACTGTCTGCTCCTGTAAAATGTACAGTCTCAGAAACTCTATATAGATTCACTGTGAGTCAGAATCAACCCTATGGCAGTGGGTTTTTTATCAGAATTCTTCTAAAAGTGCAACTTCAAAACTGGCTTTAGCTTTGGGTTAAGTGCACCAATAGCTGCACACTGGTTTCCTACACACTAATGTCAGGCATTGGTCTTTTACACAGTTAAGCCATATGGCCATCCTCTCACAAACACACAACTGATACAGGGTACAGCCTCAAGGTTTCACATTTTCCCTATGAAATTTCACCCTGCTAGTTAAAAGCACCTCCCATCTTTTCTTGATGCTTTCTGCATCATCCAATAATTTGCCCAGAGAATTTTTCAGTAACGAAAGTCGAGGGTTGATTTTTTTTCTTCATTTTCCCCAGCTTGAGAAATGCTGCCTGCGTTCTTCCTTTTTGGCTTTCTCACTCCAGATCTTTGCGCACTTTGTTGTAATATTTGGCTTTATCGTCTTGAGCTGATCTTTGAAATTTTCTGTTCAGCTCTTGGACCTCCTCATTTCTTCCATTTTCTTTAGCATCTCTAAGCTGGAGAGCAAGTTTCAATGTCTCTTCTGACATCCATTTTGACCTTTTCCTTCTTTCTTGTCTTCTTAATCACTTTTTGCTTTCTTCATGTATGATGTTCTTGATGTCATTCCACAACTCTTCTGGTCTTCAGTCTTCAGTGTTTAATGTATCAAATCTGTTTAGATGATTTCTAAATTCAGGTGGGATATATTTAAATTCAGGTGGGATATATATGTCTTCTAAGAAGTATAGCCAGTATGTTCCTTAGAAGAGAGGATGGTGAGACTTTGTCTCTCATACTTTGGACGTGTTAGAAATCAACAGACCCTAGAAAAGGACATGATGCTTGGTAAAGTGGAGGGTCAACATAAAAGAGGAAGAGCCCCAATGAGATGGATTGGCACAGTGGCAGCAGCAATAGGCTCACGTGTAGCAATAACTGAGGATGGTACAGGATCAGGCAGTGATTTGTTCTGTAACCACTATACAACCAGAGCTCCTTCACATATAGGGTCACTACGTGTCAGAACTGACATGTGAGTATCTAACAACAACAATAACTAGAGTTGATCCTGGAGCCCGAGGTGGTGCAAATAGTTACTGTGCTCAGTTGCCTACCACAAGGTTTGCAGTTAGAGCCCAACCAGAAGCAGCTTAGAAGAAAGGCCTGGTGATCTGCTTCCAATAAATCAGCCATTGAAAACCCTACGCAGCACAGTTCTCCTGTGACTTGTGTGGGTTGTCATGAGTCAGAGTCCACTTGATGGCAACTGATGTTCTGCCTTTGAGTCACTGGGCTGTGTTAAAGCCTGGGTTACCTGGAAGGCTTTCCCCACTGTGAGCTGTTACAGAAAGCTGCATTGGGAGTGTGAACTTGAACCAGATGAGTTTTGTGACTTTAGTAAGTTCCTTGGCCTCTCTGTGTCTCAATTCCCAGGTTGTAATTGTTGTTGTTAAATGCCATAGAGTCAGTTCTGACTCATAGCGACCCTCTATAGGGTCACCAAGGAGTGACTGGTGAGTTTGAACTGTCAACTTTGTGGTTAGCAGTCTAGTGCTTATCCTACAGCACCACAACAGGCTCTAAAGGGGGATATTAATAGTGATTCATGTGAACATTTGATGAGAAAATACACAGAGAGGATTAGACAAGGGCTTAGCTCTTAGGAAGTGTTCTCTGAGGATTCACACGTATATCGGCATTAAAAGCCTGTAACTAAGTCACTGAAGGAAAACTATTCCTCTGAACAGGGCAAAGTTAGAATCCTGGGGACACATCCTTAGAGACTTCCTTCCAGATGTCAAACAATCAGCCCACATTCTCTGGGCACCCTCAGTCAGCAGTCACCACTTCCTCTGATGAAAGCTCTGTCAAAGAAGGTAAGGAGTACAGGAGCAAAATAGAGGACATCATTCAAGGGAGATCACCCAGGAAAGGTCCAACCTAAAACTGCAACCGTGGCAATGCCTAGACTTGGACGCCAAGGTCATGGCCCCTGGTAACAAGGATACTAGGAGGCTTTCCTGGTTTGTCCTGCAGCCTACTCTTGTCCATCTGAGAGCCTGGAGGAATCCTTGGATTCCTCTGGTTAAGCCTGGCCTCTCTTTTGACCTCTCTGAAATACCAATACAGTGAACCTTCCTGATCTTGTTGTTGGTGTTGGTTAGTGATGTCAATCAGTTCTGACTCATAGCAACCCTGTATAGGGTTTCCAAGGAGCAACTGGAAAGTTTGAACTACTGTCCATCCACCACACCAGGACTCCATTAATCTAGACAATCTTAATTCAACTAGTAACTCACACTCACTGAGCACTTACTAAGCACAGGTTAAGTAAGCACTGTGCTCAAATTTACTTAACTCATCACTGCCCAGAAGGCAGGTACTAACTTCCTTCCCACATTCAGGGGACCTCTCTGAACTTCAGGGTCCTCATCTGTCTGGTAGGATGATGGTACTTCCTTCTCCATGAGGGGCTTTCAGGATTAATCAAGTAAAGCTACATCTAGTACCCAAGAGAGTGCCAGGCATAGTGTAAGTGCCAGCCATACTCCACGTTCAACTGCCAAGTTTTCCCAAGTTCCCCGGGTATTAGGAAGAAGAGAGGAATTTGAGCTGACAGCCCAGTCCTTGGTCACAGCACTGCACCACAATCAGAATCCATCTGACCCAGAGTCCATCAGAAATCACTCCCCTGCCAGCCCCTGAGACCATCCTATTCAGAAGGGCTGTGGTGCTACAACAAGAAGGTGGCCAAGGGAAGCGTTCCCAAAAGGTACATTTCCCCACCAACTTCCTCATTTAGCCAGGCTAAAGCTGCATCTTCTGTCCGAATGAATCAGATAATCAATAATCTCTCTAGAGCATCCAGGCTGTAAAAAATAGAGACACATCTTTATGCCTGAATAAGTCAGTAATTAACCTGAGCTTGGAGGCAAGGGCTTGTTTGCCAGGTATAATTGGCTTTTGGGGAAGAGTAGAAGGGCTGATAAATGCCCTTCACCAGCCTTAGCCAGGAAGAGAGGTCTATGAAATCCAAACCATCAGAGACCTTATTGTCTGCCTAGAAGGGCTCTGGGCTTAGGAGCCTGTGATGGGGAAATCTGTCTCTGACAGAGGCAGGGACCAGCTTCACAGGTGAGTGGTGTACATCTTCTGCGCCGCACACACACCATCCATCTAGCAGCCGGCTCAGCCTCTGGGGAGATGGAGGCTCAGACAACTCCGGTCACCTTTCCCATCACAGAGCTCTCAGGCACCCAGTCAGCCACAACAAGCTCATCAAGGCTCGTGGCTCAAGGTCAAAGAGAGCACAATGACCAGGTTTACTGCTTGGGGTGGTTTTGGGGGTGTCAAGTGGATCCTTAGCTGGATTGGTGGTGGTGGTGGTTATGTGCCACGGAGTGGGTTCCAACTCATAGCGACCCTGCATAGGGTTTCTGAGGCTGTAAATATTTGCAGGAGCAGAAAGCCTCATCTTTCTCCCATGGAATGGTTGGCAGTTTTGAACTGCTAACCTTGAGGTAAGCAGCCCAATTGAGGGAGCAATGACAGGGGTGGTTTAAGGCTGCCTTCAGTCCCTGGTTGGTGCCAAGAGATAAGCACTCAACTACTAGCCAAATGTGGTGGGGGTTCAAACTCCCCCAGAAGTGCCTTTAGAAACATGCCTGAGATCTGCTTCTGAAAGGTTAAACCCACTGCCACTGAGTTGATTCCAACTCATCATCGCAAGCCTGTATTAAGTTTGAGATGCTGATCTTGTGGCTAGCAGTCCAGTGCTTGTCCTACAGCACCACTAGCCTTGAAAACTCTATGGAACACATTGAGTCACAAGAGGCAGAGAGAGACATCAAAGTGGGAATAGTGGCCTGGTAAAGGCTGCTCCAGTCAGACCCCAGTCTGACACTTTCAGACCTGTTTTAGGCATGAGGAAACTGAAGTTCAGGAAGGTTGAATGACTTGCTCCAGATCACCTCTGGGACGTGGCTGGTCAGCATTGGAACCCAGGCAATCCAGGTCATTCTGACTCCAAATCCCACAAAGTAATTACAGACTGCAAGTCCTTCTCCTCCCAGGGAGCCTGGTCCCTCATCCTTCCCTAAGGCACTAAGGTACTTGATGCAGCACGATATACCTGAGGCCTGATGTGAATCAGTGCCTACCACTTTCTAGGTACTATCTAAGTATATTACCCTAGTGTGTCATTCAATTCTTATAACAACTCCAAGAGGCAGGTACTGGAAGCATCCACATTTTACCAATGAGGCAGAGAGAGCCAGGCAAGTGAGTCAACAGCAGAACCCCATGCCCAAGTGGAGTCTTTGGGACCCAGGAAGACCTGAGCACCCATGCCCCATACATCCTGCCTCTGAGTCGGGCTCACAAAGGCACAGGGAAAAATAAACCGGTTGATCTGTAGAGCCCTGAGCTGTCCAGAGCTGGAGACAGGCCAGAAAATGATTAATGCAACCCAGGCTGGAGAGATAAGGCAAATAATATGCTGTCTGAATGCACCGAGCCTTGTCAGCTGTGAGGCACAAAGGACGCGGGTGCATCCAGGGCACAGGACGCAAGGACATGCACTCCTCTGTTCCCCAAAACTCATCACAGCTCATCCCCAGTGCTTCTCTTCCACCACACTAACTGCTGGCAGATTTGTTCTATGCACTGCAGAGGGCAGCTGCCAGGAAGCATTGCAAAGATCCAGGGGAGGGGCCAGGGGGGTCAGGACCAGGAGCACCCAGTGCATCAGCAGGCGGTGCAGCTGGCATCCAGGGAACAAGAGGATACCTGAGATGGATGTCACTCTCTTGATGTCAAAGTGCTGATCCTACCTAGCACTGATGCAAGGCTTAGAGGATAACTTGAAATCTAATTGCTGGGTGTTTTGGTTTGGGATTAGAAACGTTCCACTCAGTAAATGTCAAGGAGCTGGAAGCCTTCCCTGATGCTCTGGGCAAAGTTTACTGGTAGTGCCATGGCAAAAAATGAAGGACATGCGAAAGTCAAAGAAAGGTGGTTCCCAGGGGGAGAGAGGAGCAAGATTGGGGAGGGGCCCACTGTGCCAAGTCCCCAAAAAGACATGCCTCCCACCTGCCCATGCCAGGTACCTGAGTAACCTAGTGTTACTCTAACAGATACACCACAAATGGATGACCTTAATGAACAGAAATTAATTTTCTCACATTTTTGGAGGCTAGAATTCTGAATTTAAGATGTAAGTTTTTTGGGGGGTCAGCTCTGGGGAAAGATCCTTTTCTACTCTGAGTTTCTGCTGCTGGGAGATCTTCAGGTGACTTGGCATCTCCTCCCCCATCTCTTGCTTGTTTAATTTCTTTTATATCTCAAAAAAAGATTGACTTAAAACATATCCTCAACTCATCCTGTCTCATTAGCATAACAAAAGCAATCCATAACCCCAGGGATGTTTTTAGGGTCTCCCCCTCCTACTGGATGAGCAAAGATCAAACGTTCTATGTGGGGAAACATTGTTTCAAAGGTGTGGCTCTTCTGAAAGATCTCTGCCCTGTTCTCTACTAACCTCAACCCCAACCCTGGTAGCCACCCACCCAGACAAAGATAGGGAGAGACCCTGGGAGAAGCAAGCATGCTATTTCCAGGACAAGCAGGAGAGAATTTGAGAGTCGAGAGATAGCTGAGAGGACAGTGAAGTGGGAGGAGTAAATTTTATGCCCTGCTGGGAGCTGGGGTATGGGTAGAAGTACCATTGAATTTGTTCTGACTCATAACGACCCTGTATATGGTTTCCAAGGCTGTAAAGTTTTATGGGAGTAAAAAGCCTTTTCTTTCTCCTGTGCAGCAGCTAGTGAATTTGAATCACTGATCTTGCAGTTTGCAGCCTAACACTTAACTCACTATGCTGCCAGGGTTCCATGGGTAGAGGTAACTTGTGCATAATGTTGAGAGTAGTAAATGACTACTTTTGACTACGTTTGACGGGTTCTCTGAATCATGGCAACCCCATGCACAACAAGATGGGCTCATTATGATTCATAGGGTTTTCAAGGGCGGATCTTTCAGAAGTAGATTTCCAGTCTTTTCTTCCTAATGAAATAACTTAATCAGATTTGAATTTCAGAAATAGAACTCAGGAGTCATCCAAAAAAAATAATAATTAGAAAGGAAGTTGGATCATTACTCCAAACCTTATTCCCAAACACATATAGATCGATTAAAAAATGTACATGTACAAAAAGAGAAGAAAAAAATACACTCAAGTATTTCAAGAAACCATGATTTAAAAAAAAAAAAATTAAAATCTCAGACCTTTTGGGGAAAGATACTTCTAAAAATGATACAAAATCTAGGAGCCACAAAGATAAATGTTAAAACAATCACATAAAGAGGAACATTTCGTGCTGGGTAAAGCTGCCATAAACAGAGTTGTATGTTGTTTTGTTTCCCTAAGGATACAACAGAAAAACATTTGCAATTCCTATCACAGACATAAAGAGCCCATAAAAATCAATAAGAAAATGTCCAACAACCCAATAGAAAATCAGTTCACAGAAAAATAATGATAAACGGCTTCTAAGCATATGAGAGGAAGCACAGTGGCTCTGAAAAATAAACAATGAACTTCAAATCACAGACAGGAGAAGGATGGGGCTTTCTGCTCCAGCAGATATTCACAGCCTTGGAAACCCTATACAGGGTAGCTGTGAGTGGGAACTGACTCAACAATACTCAACAATAAGAAGAAACATGTGAGAATATGACTGATATCACTCATGATGACAGAAAAGCAAAATAAAACGGCACTGAGATAAGATTTTTGCCCATCAGATTGGTAAAAGTCTAGTTTTAGTGATACACTGTTGGTGACAAGAGTGGGGACATAGTGCTGCTCATATAAAAGGAGGCTTCAATTCCAAAAAGGCAAAGTTTCCCCCCACCCCAATAAAAAAAAAAGCTAAAGAGGATAGAGAGAAACACTGTTAACTGATGATGTATGGAGGGGATTATAATCAATGTAATGAAACAAGTCATATGAATGGTTGAATGTGAAATTGATGATGTGCCCTGTAAACTTTCACTCAATCCACAATAAAAACCTTAAATAAAAAAAAAAAAGGGAGGCTTCAAAAAGTTTGTGGAAAATGAACTATAAGATAATAACATTTTTCCATGAACTTTTGAAGCCCTCTCATATTATCGGTGGGAATATGATTTGGTGCAAGCCTCATTGATTATGATTACATAAACAATGTCTAACAAAATTATACATAGACATACTCTTTGATTTAGCATTTTCACTTCCAGGTATTCATCCTAGATGTCTGAAATTACACATGAACAAGAGGAATTCTTTATTACACCACTGTTGTAACTGACTAAAATCTGGGGGAACCCTTACTGTTCATAAGCAGAAAACTGGTTATTTAAATCATGGTTATCCATATAATAGAAGACTATGATGACATTGTTGTTGTTGTTGTTTTTATTGAATAAAGAAAGGATGCTCAAAAAACAATGTGCAATATATGTTGCAAAGTAAAAATGCTGAATGTAGTACAGTGTGTATAGTACACTTTCATTCATGAAAAATAAAGGGTGTGTATAAATGCATTTGAAGAATTGATGCCTTAGAATTATGATGTTGGCAAAGAATATTGAATATACCATGGACTTCCAGAATAGTGGAAGAATCTGTCTTGGAAGAAGTACAGCCAGAATGTTCCTTAGAACTGAGGATGGTGAGACTTCATCTCATGTACTTTAGGCATTTTATCAAGAGGGACCAGTCCCTGGAGAAGGACATCCTTCTTGGTAAAGTAGAAGGTCAGCATAAAGTAGGAGATACTCAATGAGATGGATTGATAAAGTGACTACAACAGAGGGTCCAAACATAGCTATGGTTGTGAAGATGGTACAAGAACAAGCAGTGTATTATTCTGTTATACACATGGTCAAAATGAGTCAGAATCAACTCAGTGATGCTTAACAACAACAATAAATGCATAGTATACCTCCATTAATGGTTCAAATTTAGTACTAACAAGGCTTCTGTTTCTTATGGCTAATAACCCAAAGGAATCACCCAACACTTGAGACATTTCCAACACACACACCATTCTACCTATGAGCCAACAGATTTCAGGAAATGTGATTTATTTTAAAAAAATCCAGTGTTGTGGAAAACAGTATGGCACTTCCTCAAAAAGTTGGAAATAGAAATACCATATAACCCAGCAATCCCTGTACTTGGTATATATCCTCAAGAAATAAGAGCTTTGACAGGAATAGATACATGCATACCCATGTTCATTACAGCACTGCCAACAGTAACAAAAAGATGGAGACAGCCTAATTGCCTGTCATTGGTAGAATGAATAAACAAACTTAGGTGCATACATACAATGGAACGCTACAAGACATTGAAGAATAACAGTGAATCTGCACAGCATCTCATAATAATGATGAGCCTAGAGGATATTATGCTAAATGAGATTATTGTTGTCGTTGTTGTTGTTAGGTGTCGTCCAGTCAGTTTCAACTCATAGAGACCCTATGCACAATAGAACAAATCATCGCCCAGTCCTCCACCATCCTCACAGTTGTTATGTGTGAGCACATTGTTGCTGCCACTGTGTCAATCCATCTTATTGGGAGTTTTGCTCTTTTTTGCCAACCCTTCACTTTACCAAGTGCGATGCCCTACTCCAGGGACCGTTCAAAGAATGAGAGGCAAAACCTTGCCATCCTTGTTTCTAAATAGCATTCAGGCTTTACTTCTTCCAAGATCTGTTTGTTCTTCTGACATTCATGGTACTTTCAATATTCTTCTCCACCACCATTCAGAGGTATCCATTCTTCTCTTGTCCTCCTTATTCATTATCCAACTTTCACATGCATTGTTGTTGTTATTAAGTGCCATCAATTTTTTTTCTGACTCATAGAGATCTTGTATAGGGTTTCAGAGGATCCTCTGGTGATTTTGAACAGCCGATCTTTTGGTCAGCAGTCCAGTGCTTATTCTACAGCACTACACCAGGACTCCATGTATATGAGGCAGTTGAAAATACCATGGCTTGGTTCAGGGACACCTCAGTCCTCCCTCAAACTGACATTTTTACTCTTGAACATTTTAAAGATCTTGTGCAATAAATGTATCTAATGCAATACATCATTTGAGTTCTTGACTGCTGCTACCATGAATGTTGATTTTGGATCCAAGCAAAATGAAGTTTTAACAACTTCAGTCTTGTCTCCAACTATCGTGATGTCAATTATTGGTCCAGTTGTGAGGCTTTTCATTTTCTTTACATTGAGGTGCAATCCACACTGAAGGCTGTAGTCTTTGCTCTTCATCAGTAAGTGTTTTAAGTCCTCTTCACTTCACAAAAAGCAAGCAACTTTTTGTCATCTGCACATCACATGTTCTTCATGACTTTCCCTCCGATCCTGATGCCATGCTCTTCATATAATCAAGCTTCTCAGATTATTTGTTTAGCATACAGATTATATAAGTATGCCGAACTGATACAACTCTGACCCATACTTTTCCAGATTTTATATCATTCAATTATCACTCATTTTGAGTAAAATTAGTAAGTCACAAAAGGACAAATATTATATGAGACCACTATTGTAAAGAGTCAAAAAGAAAAAAAAAAAAAAAGGTTTTCATGCCAAAAGAAACATTCTTCGATGGTTATTGGAGGGGGAGGGGATGATAGGTGGGGGCAGGGAAGGGACAGTAGTTCACTGGCTAGAGGGCAGACATGTGTTTACTTGGGTGATGGAGAAGACAACATACAACAAGATAGAGATTGACATAAGAATGATGCAGGTAAGAGAAGACATAGAGAGAAGTGCAAGAATTAAAGTAAACTGAGGTAAATACTAGTCTATACAATCCTGCAATACCAATGATCTAGCAGTAAATATATGGACAGATACACAGGCTGAACAGGTATGGAAGGACAACAGGAATAAACCCACAAACATATAAAGGTTTGACAGAAAATATTTGTACATGGGTCTTTACTTTTGCTGCAAACATATCCATGAATGCAGTGGAGCCTACAGAAGGCAAAAGTATTTAAATTTCTTAGATATTACCAAACACCTTCAGGGAATGAGTTGCTGAGTCTTGGGGTTCAGAATCATATAGTTTTAGGGGACACCAGGATTAATTGCTATAGCATAGTTTACAAAGACAGTGTTCTACATCCTACTTTTGTGAGTAGTGAAAGAATTGATGCCTTTGAGTTGTGGTGTTGGAGGAGAATACTGAAAGTGCCATGGACTGCCAAAAGAACCAATAGATCTGTTTTGGAAGAAGTGC
>NW_006408943.1:972397-985171 GCF_000296735.1 Chrysochloris asiatica | reverse complement strand
AAAGAAGAGTGATAAAAATTTAAGATATTTGGAGTTAATTAGTCCAATGGAACACATAGACTAATGGAACACATGAATATCAGTCTCCATGTCCTTAAGAACAGAATACCTAGGTGGTACTTCACTACCACTACCAAATACTCTTAAAGGGATCTCATTAAAAGGTCCTATATAAAGTAGGAGCTCTGGTAGCATAGTGGTTACAAATTGGACTGCTAACCTCAATGTCAGCAGTGTGAAACTATCAGCTGTTCCATGGCAGAAAGATGAAGTGTTGTGCTCCTGTAAAGATTTACAGCCTCAGAAACCCTGTACAGGGTCGCTATGAGTTCAAATTGACTCCACAGCACACCACCACCACCACCGTATAAGTAGGAGAGAATGTGGAAAAAGTCTCAAAATTATTTTTCAGAAAAAGATGTTTATTGGTCAGAAAGAAATTAGAGGAACCTTAGACTATGGCCCTTGGTCACCCTTCAGGTCTGGAACTGAACCTTCATTGCTTAATTTTCAACCAAGCAGTAGATAGGTATACAGGGAGGGCAACACTAATGGAGTACGCACACCATGGAATGCTCAACTATTCAAGATCAAATGGGCAGCATTTACTCAAGGACAAAATTCAGAGGGTTTTGGGAATGAAGGTGGAATGATAACAAAAATAGTGGGGAGGAAGTGGGATAACTGATGTTGCAAGGAAGGAATTGTAGTCATTTAAATGAAATATATGATTTGCTGAATGTAAAACTAATAAGCTCTATAAACCTTCACAATAAAAAAGTTTTTTGTTGTTTTTTTTAATTCAGTGTTAATATTCACAGCTGTAACTGTTTGGGACATGATTAGAATGAATGGTTTTTAGAAAGTTGCTAAACTTACCTCATAAAACCATCTGATTCTTTTCAGATGATTTTTGACTACTGCTTTTGTTTTTGTTTTGTTTTTTTAATGTTACAGGACTCCACATACTTTCTATGTCTTCTTGATTCTAGTCAATTTTAGCACCACTTAGTTCTACTCAATGCTTGCTCAGAACACAATGGCCAAAGACTCAACGAAAGAGAGAAAGTCACAGGCCACTACTGCTTCTCTTGGCTCAGATGACTCTGCCTGTTAAATATTCTACCTCCTTCCATGAGCCACACAGTCCAACATTTAATTCTCAGAGCACTCAGACATCTATGTGTGGCCTGTCGTTCAAAATGTCAATCTATAGGTGAACCATGACTTCTATGTTTTGAACAAACTATTTTCTTTAACAAATAGACTCTCAGATAAAATATTTGTCACTTTTCCTTTTCATATAATCAATCATTCTTGAGTTACATGGAGAACTCTGATCTACATTGTCAATTTAATTGATTCAGGGCTTATAATCTTCTTATACAACATCTCTATGGGACTGGCCTCCATATTCCCTTTTCAGACAGTTTACTTCAATACAAAACAAAAGCCTATGAAATTCAAACCTTGATCAGAGATGGTTAGAAAGCACCTGAAAGGAAAACTACCTACCAGGGATATCAAATGGAGGCTAAGGCTAACATACAACCTGGCTATTTTGTATTTGGTCACAATAACTAATTTTCCACAACTGTCTATTATGTCATAGCAGGTTCAGTTCACTCATTTTTGGTGTATTTGAAGTGACTAAAGCATGGGTTTCAGACCCTGGAAGGTTACAATCCAAGGATGAAAGACAGACTAAAGAAATTTGAATAAGTGTCTGTTATCTCCTGCCTCAGGATTTATGTTCAATCTTGAGTTATAGAGGAAAGAAATCACTGGACCTTAATTTCATTCAGCTTGTGGGAAGTACCAAGGGCTGATTTCCATATTCAAGTATAATTCATAAAAGCATCATCTCTTTTAACTGCTTCACATGGAGTTTTAAGAGAGGTGACAAGTGAGTAGTGGGTTCAGAAGAAGAAACAACAAAGTTATTCTAAGGGAACATGCATATACAGCCTACACATATGGAGATCCAGAAATGAGAATATGGGCACCAAAGAGAAGAGCGGAGCTGGGAAGATACATCAGAAGGACTCAGAGGGTAGTGTGGTTGCTGTTTCATTTGTGATTAGGACAGGGCTGGGATTTTGATGGATTCATGTGTAATGGTTGGGTAAATGGCTTGGAACCAAGTGACCTGGGGTCAATGCTGGGTTAACCACTGGGAGAAAATGGCATTGGGGTTTGGAACTCCTCATCTAACTTCAAAAGGTGGGAGAATAAAGATCATCAGCTCATTGCTGGTTCCTATGATGTGGAAGTCAAACATACCTACATCTTCTAAGTTTTTCCCAATTTTGACAGAATTTTCTCTACTTCTCATTTTGATTTGATGATCCATTGCAATGGCCACACAGAACTCACTCATAATACTCATAATTATGAAATTTATTAGGAAAGTTGTTGTAATTGTTAAGTGCCATCGAGTCAGTTCCAACCCATAGCAACCCTGTCATAGCAACCCTGTATAGGGTTTCCAAAGAGCTTCTGGTGAGCTTGAATGACCAACCTTGCAGTTCAGACAGCTTTGCAGTCGGGTGCATTAACCCAGAGTGCCACACCAGGACCAGGTTGCAATTCAGGATCAGGAATGACTCAGATACAATTCCAAATCAGGGCAGTTTCTTCTCAGAAGACCCAAAAGCAACCTTTTCTCTGATCCTCAGCACCTTACCCCTTGGCCTCTGCCCTGCTCAGCAAATGTTACAAAGCTCTTTAGCTTCAGCAATAAGTTCCCAGAGGCACCTCACTTTATTAGTAAGCTTCAGCCCAAAGGTGCTCAGCTCTTTTGCTCCATGGGTAAACATACCTACTGCAACTGCCTTCTCCCATGTGCCAGGAAACCCGTCGTGCTATCTCATGCCCATCTTCTAGCTATACTACCACCATTTCTCTGCTGTCATGGTGTTACAGCTCTCTGTATCCTGGTTCTAAGAGGTTCTTAGTACAGAAATTCCAGGCCTAAAGGACATGGTCCACTCCTGTCTCTTCTTTTTTGGTAGCAGTGAGATTCTCCCTTCCCACCTCTCAGATGACTCATTTTAAACCTAGTGAGAGGGTAAAACTGACCAATTCCTTTCTTAGGATCCCATGTGCCTTATTTGGATGTTCCCAAACCTGCAAGTGTTCCATGTACCTTTTTTGTATTGCTAGCAAGCTGTCTAGTTGCTTAGTGGGCCACAAGAACCTTATTTACATAGTTCTACCCAATCACTGCATGAGTGTTTCAAGCTCATTTTAAGTAATCCACTGCACGGCAGCCAGTATGTATTTTCTCTGTTTGCCACATCCTTCTCGTCTGGAGAATGGGATAATATTTCTCTTTTTCATACGTTGTTCTAACTTAACTCATTGAATCTTCACAGTATCTCTGTCAGATGATGGCATAACCTCCTAGGGATAGCTTAACACAATACCATACATGAGGACTTTAAAGAACAGAAATGTATTGTTTCAGTTGTGAGGTTGGAAGCCCAAATGAACACATTGCCTCTAGGAAACGGTCCCTCTTTCTTGGTTGTTGCTCTTATTGTTACGTGCTGTTGAGTTGGTTCTGACTCATAGTGACCTTATGAATAAAAAAATAAAATACTGTCCAGTCCTACACCATCTTCACAACATTGCTACGTTTGAACTCATTGTTGCAGCCCACTGTGTCAGTCCATCTCTTTGAGGGTCTTCTGCTTTTATGCTGACCCTCTACTATACCAAGCATGATGTCCTTCGCTAGGGTCTGACGCCTCCTGATAACATGTCCAATGAGACAAAGTCTTGCCACCCTCACTTCTAAGGAGCATTCAGACTATACTTCTTCCAAGACAGATTTGTTCATTTTTCTGGCAGTCCATAGTATATTTATTTATTTATTTATTTATTTATTTATTTATTTATTTATTTATTTATTTATTTATTGCCAGTACCATAATTCAGATGTATCAGTTCTTCTTCAGTCTTCTGCATTCATTGTCCTCTATTTCCTCTACTTCATTAGGAAAGACCAATTGATGGAGAAGGACATTAACCTTCATAATGCAGAAGGCCAATGAAAATGAGGGAGCCCTTCCATGGAATGCATTGACACAGTGGCTGCAGCATCGTTTCCTTTCAAGAACCCAGTACTTGCCAAAATTACCTTATTAACTTATTCATGTTCTGCCTCCTTCATGAGAATGGAACAGGGATTTTGGCCTCCGTTGGTAGTGTAGTGGTTACGAATCAGGCTGCAAACCTTAAGGTCATCAGTTTGAAACTACCAGCTGTTCTGTGGAAGAAAGATGAGGATTTCTGCTCCCGTAAAGATTTACAGCTTCGGGACCCTGTACAGGGTCTCTATGGGTCAGAATCGACTCGACAGCACATAACAACAACAACAACAACAAGTCATTACTGCATACTCAGCCCTGAGGACAGTGACTGGCATACAGTAGGTTGTTGTTGTTGTTAAGTGCTGTAGAGTCAGTTCTGACTCATAGCAACCCTTTATGGGTTTCCAAAGAGCAGCTGGTGAGTGTGAGCTGCTGATCTTGTGCATTCAAGCTGACCTTTCTGTCCAGTGCAGTATTTAATGAATATTTGGCAAATAATAGAACGAATAATCAATGGGGTTAGCACATAACTCAGTGGCCGTCTGCTCACATTTCCCAAGAAATGGCTCACATATTCTGGTTGTTTATGGATTTAGTAGGAGGACCCTGTGATATGGAAGGAAAAACCAAGAGTCTGTAAAGGTCTGCTCACCAGGAGAGACACATAGATCTGTCCTGGTCAGGTAATTACCCAAGAAGATAGCATTGATTAGCACATTAATAAATACATTGCTATTAAAAGACAGTCTTAGACCACTGAGGGGATAATTGCCTTGGACAGGAGTGGATTCAGTTTCTTCAGCAAGTCTCATTCCTCTTGCCTTTCCCCTCCTCGTAGTAAATCTACTTAGAGCACATTCTGTGGTTCACCCTGGGACTACACCCAGGGAGGCAAAGAGCCTGAGCTGGGCCCAGCACCTAATGAGAACAGAAGAGCCAAGGGGACACTGAGTTCCTGGGGGACCTGGGGCATCCTGACCATACCTCTCAGAAAGGGTCTGGGCCTCATTCATTGGTTCATGCCTGGTTCTGCTGCGGTGACAACCACCATGCTGGTGGTCTTACAACAGTAAATTTGACTTCATACTCCTGTTGGATGTTCCCCAAGAGGCTGCACTGTGTCCCTCCATCCTCCTATCTGGGGCCCAAGTGTCTTAGGCAGGGTTCTCAAGAGAAGCAAAACCAGTTCTTACTCATAGCAACCCTGTATAGGGTTTCCAAGGAGTGGCTAGTGGCTTTGAACCACCAACCTTACAATTAGTAGCTGAGTGCTTATCCAACAATGCCACAGCAAGACTCCATATGTATATATGTTAGTGTGGTTAAGTGCCATCGAGTCACTTCTGACCCGTAGTGACCCTGTAAAAGGTTTCCAAGGAACTGGTGGATTTGAACTGCTGACCTTTGGTTAGCACCTCCAGTGCTTAGCCTACAGGGCACATCAGGACTCCGTATGTATATATGTTGTTGTTGTTAGGTGCCATCAGTCAGTTACAACTCATAGTGAACCTATGCACAACAGAACGAAACACTGCCCTGTCCTGCACCATCTTCATATGTATATATTGTTGTTGTTGTTGTTGTTAGGTGCCATCGAGTTAGTACCAACTCATAACAACCCGATGCACAACAGAACGCTACCCAGTCCTGGGCCAAACTCACAATTGTTGCTACATTTCAGCCCATTGCTGCTGCTACTGTGCTAATCTATCTAGTTTGGGGTCTTCCTCTTTTTATCTGACCCGCCACTTTGTTGTTATTGTTGTTAAGAACCATGGAGTTGGTTCTGACTCATAGTGACCCTGCACAGGGTTTCTGAAGCTGTAAATCTTTACGGGATCAGAAAGCCTCATCTTTCTCTTCAGAACAGCTGGTAGTTTCAAACTGCCAACCTTGAGGCTAGCAGCCTGATTCGTAACCACTACGCTACCAGAGCTCCTTGACCCTCAACTTTACCAAACATGATATCCTTCCCCAGGTACTGGCCCCTCCTGACAATACGTCCAAAGTATGAATGACAAAGTCTGGCTATCCTGACTTCCAAGAAACATCCTAGCTGTACTTCTTCCAACACAGATCTGTTTGTTCTTTTGTTAGTCTATGGTACTTTTAATATTCTCTTCCAATATCATAACTCAAATGCACCAATTCTTCTACGGTCTTCCTTATTCACTGTTCAACTTTCACATGCATATGAGGTTATTGAAAACATCATGGCTTGGGTCAGGCTCACCTTAGTCCTCAAACTGACATCTTTGCTCTTGGACACTTTTAAGGGGTCTTGTACAGCAGATTTGCCTAATGCAATATGGTGTTTAATTTCTTGACTGCTGCTTCCATGAATGTTGGTGGTTGATCCAAGCAATTTGAAGTCCTTGACAACTTCAATATTTTCTCCATTTATATGGATAGTTTGTTTGTCCAGTGGTGAAGCATTTTGTCTTCTGTACATTGAGGTGCAACCCGTACCTGAAGCTGTGGTGATTGATCTTCATTGGTAAGTATTTTAAGTCCTCTTCACTT
Source organism: Chrysochloris asiatica (assembly GCF_000296735.1). Lineage (NCBI taxonomy): Eukaryota > Metazoa > Chordata > Mammalia > Afrosoricida > Chrysochloridae > Chrysochloris > Chrysochloris asiatica. The sequence continues at coordinate 978,551 of NW_006408943.1, read as the reverse complement.
TCAATAAGCAAGATTGTACCATCAGCATATTGCAGGTTGTTAATGAGACTTCTTCTAATACTGATAACACTTTTCTTTTTATATATCCAGCTTCTCCAATTATGTGCTCAGCATACAGATTAATAAGTATGGTGAAAGATTACAACTCTGGTGCCCACACTTCCTAATTTTAAACTATTTGGTGTTCCCTTGTTCTGTTCAAACAATGCCTCTTAGTCGATGCACAGGTCCCTCATGAGCACAATTAAGTCCAAAATACTCATTCTCCATAAAGTTGTCCATACCTTGTCATGATCAACACAATCAAAAGTTTTTGCATAGTCAATAAAGCACAGTAAACATCTCTGGTATTCTCTGCTTTCAACCAAGATCCATCTGACATCAGCAATGATAGCCCTCGTTCCACGTTCTTGTCTGAATCTGGCTTAAACCTCTGACAATTCTCTGACTATTCTCTGACAATTCTCTGTCAGTTTATGTTTTACTTGTTTGGAGATTATCTTTAGCAAAACTTTACTGGTAACGTATATATGGAGAGGTTTATATTGAGGAAATGGCTCACACCGTTGTAGAAGTGGACAAGTTCCTAACCTTTGGGTCAGATAGATGTCAGACTGGAGGCCTCTTCTGCATCACATAGCTGCAGGGGCTGAAGAATCCAAGATCAGCAGGTCAGATGGCAGGCCTCTGGCTGCAGAGGTGAACTAATCCAGCATTGGATAGATAAAATGGTAGGTTGCTGATTACTCCCAGGATCAGCAGACAATAGAGTAGGCCACTGACTCAAATCCAAAGAACCAAAGGTTAGATGACAAGTCAAAAGCAGGATCGACACCCAACAAAAAGCAAGCAAGTTTTGCCAGAGTATCCAATAATGAAAGCAGGCCACATCCCTGAGGAAGCTTCTTTCAATTGATTGGCTGCCCGCAGCATAGCTCATCATAGGAGATTAGTACGGTTTAACTGTCAAACCACTGAGAATCCTGGTCCAAATTGACACGAAGCCTAAACTATCACATCAGACTATAATAGCACACCAAACTGGGCCAGACAGAGGGGGAACCATCAAAAAATGAAAACCATAGTGGTCTGAAAATTTGTGCTCAGACAGGACACACATCTCCCTGTCTCCCCATGCTCCTGCTAGGGTCCTTCTCCCATAAAGCCATCTCCCCAGTTCTGATGAGGCAGAGGGGTTATGGGAGCTCTAGGCTTGGTGTACAAGGAACTCCAATAGGGTATGGATTATAAACTGGGCTGCTAACTGCAAGGTCAGTAGTGTGAATCTACCAGCTACTCTGTGTGAGAAAGATGAGGCTTTCTGCTCCTATAAAGATTTCCAGCCTCGGAAACCCTATACAGGATCGCTGTGAGTTGGAATCGCCTTAGTGGCACACAACCACCACCACCACCAGGCTTGGTGCACAGTGGATAAGCACTCTGCAGCTAACCAAAAGGTTAACCATTTAAACCCATCAGTGCTCCCTGGGAGAAAGATGTGGAAATCTATTTCCCTGAGGATTACAACGTTTAAAGTCCTTTGGGGGCAGTTCTACTGTGCTATATACAGTGCTATAAGGTTTCTATGAGTGAGAATTGACATAGTAGTAATAGATTTAGTTTTATTTTTTAAATCAGTCACTCAGGGCTGGGCTTCAAACTCAGCCAGGCTGGTCCCGGTGGCCTGGGGTTGGCTCCACCTGTGGTCATAGTCCCCAAGTCCTGCCCCACCTCACTTATCACACACAAAGTCTTCCCGGTAGTGACTCTCTGCTCTGAATCCCAGTTGATCACTGATCCACCAACCTCAGGCTGATGGACAGACACAATCCAGTCTCAGTTTCCGTACTAAGCAGTCTATGTGATTTTGATGCTCGCCCTTTCTGAGCCTCACCTCCACAATGTGTTCTCACCTCCACAGTGTCACTGAGGTTCAGAGGAGTACCAGGAGCCAGGCCTGACTCACCCTTCTCCTTTTTGGGAGGCTTATTGGTGTCCAGGGACCCACAACTCTGGGGTTAAGGTAGACTCTGACCTTCCCCCACACACACATTCATGCATACTCACAAGAATATTATTGGGGGCTCGTTATGGGTATGGCAGAACCCAGAGCAATGCCAGCTTCTGATTCAGGTCATGGCCACACTTGGAACCAGCAGGATCAGTTTCAGGGTACTGGGAGAAATGGGGAGTCTGAACCTGAGAATTTCACACGTAGCACAGTATTGAGCAAAGCTGGTTCTCTCTTTCCCTGTTTCTGTCCCTCTGTGTGTCTCTCACTCTCTCTCTGCCTCTCTTTCTCTGTGTGTCTCTCCTCTGCCCCTTGTGGCTCTCTTATCCTTCTCTCTTCTCTCAGTCTTGCTCTCTCTCTCTCTCTCTCTCTCTCTCTCTCTCTCTCTCTCTCTCTCTCTCTCTCTCTCTCTCTCTCCCCATTGTCCCTCTACTGCTTGTGTCTTTCTGTGCTTCTCTTGATCTTTCTCTATCTTTTATTTTTCCTGTCTTTTTTCCTTCCCATCTTTCTCTCACACAAGCTTGTCCTCCTTTACCTTCTAGGAAATTCAGGCAATTTTCCACTCAACTCCTAGGCTCCAGTCTCTGAGGTTGGCCTTGTCCCTGCAGGAGCCCTCCCCTCCCTTCCACTCCTCCCCTACCTGCCAGACAGGATGCCTGAATACAGTTTAATCACCCTTGACCAACAGCGCAACTCTTGCAAAATGATGTCTTATATACACACACAGGCATTAAAAGCAAATGAACTTTCATGATGATTGTTATTACCATAATTTCTAGAGGGATTAGTGATGATGAGGCTCCTGGAGCCCGCTCTAGATCCACATGGCTTTAGCACCACCCAGCTACCTACTATGCTCACAATGAACCAGGCCAGCCCTCTTGACTCTGGCTGTCTTCCCCCTACCTCTACCTCACCTTTAACCTTGGGATGGACATTTGTTCTGACCAGAACAGGGGTAATGACTAAGAGGACAATTCTGACTTCCATGTGATAATTACTGAACATCAGTCAGGGTGGGAATGAGCCCCCATTTTTCAGATGAGAAAAATGGTCCTCGGAAAAGGTGAACAGTTCATTTAGACTGACTCCACTTGCCACATAGGCACATAGTCTCTAGAGGCAGGCACAGAGATGGTGAAACCTAAGCCCTATACCTAGGGAGGGAGTGTAGACCCCATGATCTACTAATATGCCCCCTCCAGTCTGGTCCACTAATTCACAAGCCATTGAGTTCATTCTGACTCATGGCAATCTAATGTGTGTCAGAGTAGAACTTCAGTCCATAGGGTTTTCAGTGACTGATTTTTCAGAAGTCGATCTCACAGCCTTTCTTCCAAGATGACTCTGAATAAATGTGAGTCTCCAGCCTTTGCTTAGCCAGTGAGCACTTAACCCGTTGTAACACCCATGTATGCCACTGCCCAAGATCCCTTACACTTCCAAAAGCCTCAGATTGTGTGTATGCCTCCACACCTGCAGCTTCCAGGTGAAACTACTCCCAGAAATGGCCCTTTGTAGGATGCAAATTGAGATGCAAATCAAGTCCCCAGGGGAGAAGCCCCTGGTATTGCTATCCTGTCCACCACCTTTAAGAGTAACAGACTAAGGACAAGGCCAGGTCAGCAAACTACCCAAATGACTCATTAGAAGGGCCAGCTTTGGGACCTAGACTGTCTCTCCATGCTCCTGGGCTTCCCACCCATGTGCCAGCCCCAAGCTCCTGCGATACTAAACCATGTCATGGTCTGGCTAGCTCTGCCCAAGTTCTCCCCTAAGCTTTCTTATTGATCTCCATCAAACTTCCCCAACTTGACTGAGGCCTGAAAAACTTCATTATAAATCCCTTCCGTTTTTTGTTATCTGAATATGCCTCATGGCAACTCCATGCATAATAGAATAAAATGCTGCCCCGTCCTGTGCCATCTTCATGAGCCTGAAACTGCGATGTTGCAGCCACTGTATCCATGCATCTCATGTCCTCCAACAAATGGTCCCTTCCTCCTGATGATGTGCCCAAAGTAAGTGACACAAAATCTCATCCACTTCAATGACTGTACTTTCTCCATCAATGTCTCTTGAACGCTTATAATCCTTTTTATGTCAGGAGTCCATCATTCTGGCTCAGCCCCAGAATCCTGAGGGGGCTTCAAAGCTCCTTTGCAATGTCCTCTGTCAAGCACAGGTCCTGCCTTGTAGATGCCACTGGAGGAAGTTTTGTCACTCATTTGCCATTGTCCAGATGTCTGAGCCAGCAGCCTCATCAGCAGGTAATGACAGGGATCTGACCTGAATCCAACTACTTTCGGGATCTCCCTAGGGTGGTCTAGCAGGGGATCTTGGCAGGAGAAGGACCCAGGCATACACCATTCCAGCCTTCACCCCACTGAGGGCTCTGTGGGCAGGGGATCCCTGAACCAGTACCTCCCTGGGGCCCAGGTAGGAATCTTAATGTGTCTAACTTATTTTCAGAATCATTGACTCTGTGTTCCCATACAAGGAGTCATAAGAAGGAGTTGTATCTTCTCATTGTCTTGTGGTTTTCAGAGTCAGAGTCCAAGACGCTTAATGTTCAGGGGTCACATAGGCTAAGGACACAGTCCACACATGAAGAGTGGACACTGTCTCATGGAAGGCTCATCCCACAAGTCCCTGCCTTCCTCACAACTCACCCCCATCATCCTCTCCCAGGAAAAACAAAAAACAGTATCCCACCCCAGACCACTGGGCAAATACCCTACTGTGCACCCAAAGCTCCCACCACCACCACCATGCTAAACTTGTGAGCTGGGAGGGTGGGCAGGAGGAGCTTCTGAACATATGGAAGAAGGTGAAAGTTTTCCCACCTGGGATCTGGGTCCCAGTTGCATCCCATGAACCATGAGGCTTCCAGCAGCAGCAATAGAAGGTAGGTGTTTCCTTCACCCCTTACCCAGACTCAAACTGCCACCCAGGAGGTCAGCTTCAGAGGAAGCAGGAAGATATGGGAGAAGGGAGATAGAGGGGGTGATGGTGATGAAGAGTCCTTTCAGCTGGTGCCTGCACAACCTCCACTACTATATGGGAGTTGGAGGCTCTTATGGCATAGAAGACATAAGATATTCTTGCTGAGTGCTAAAGCTTTCTCTCTTCCTCAGATCTGCCTTACTCACTCCTTCTATGACTCTGCCTCCAGAATTTTAAGGTGAGGCTCTCTACTCCTGTAAATATTTATACCCTAGGAAACCCTGTACAGGGTCGCTATGGGTCGGAACCAACTCAACGGCACTTAACAACAACAACCAGTCCCTTGGCCACCCCAACACCTAGAGTCAGGGGGAGTTACCAATATCTACCCTTATGGGAACCCTCCCACAACCCAACCAGGACTCATCCGCTATGACAGCTACTCCCATCACAAAATGTCCTTTCCTCCACACCACAACCCAAGATTGGTCTCTCCATCATGACCCCTCCCCAGGATAGTCCTCCCCTCCATTCCGCAACCAAGTAAGGCCCATCCACCATGACACTGGTCCCCACCACAAATGTCCTTCCTTCCAATTGACCTTTCTTTGGTCTACCTCTGTGAAAGGAGAGCCCCAGGTATGATGATATTTTGTGATGACACACCCTGGCCTGGGAACATCCCAGACCAGACTTCCTGAGGACAAGACTGGTGGGAAACTTCAGAGCTTTAAAATCACATACGTAGACTTGGGTTCGATCATGAATCTACCATTTCACAGGTGGGCATATGTGGATGACTTAGTCGCCGAGTCTCTGTTTCTTTATCAGTGAATGTGTGACAATAGCAAATGCCTCAAAGAAGCATTGAGAACAGAGTGTCTAAAAGGAAGTGCCTAAAGTCCTTGACACATGGCAGACCTTCTATAAGTGCCAACTACATCATTATGATGATGATGATATGGCAATGGTGATGATTATGATGGAAGTAATGGTGGTAATGATGGTGACGATGATAGTATTGATTATGAGAGTTGTTGTTGTTGTTGTCAGGTGCCATCGAGTCGGAACCGACTCATAGCAACCCCATGCACAGCAGAATGAAACAAGGTCCAATCCTGGGCCAACCTCACTACCGCTGCCACACTTGAGTCCATCAATGATGCCACCTGGCCAATCCATCTCGTTAGAGGTCTT
>NW_006408943.1:967485-969522 GCF_000296735.1 Chrysochloris asiatica | reverse complement strand
TTTGTCACTCTTTCTTCCTAGTCTGTCTTTGTTTTGTAGCTCATCTGAAATTATAAGGCAAATATCAAGCTAACTACAGTTCCAGCTCACAAAGCTCTGTGGCCAAGAGTAGGCAGTTTCTGGAAACTTGTTTTTCACTATTCATTCAGTCACTATATGAAGAATGCTCTGCACTATTCAAAACTTCTAGGGAAACTCCAGTGAATGACAAACCCCATCCTGGTCATCAAAGATGGCCCCATAGAAAGAGCTGAAGAGGTCTGGAAAGAGCTCGACTGCCTGGCAAAAATCGGACAGCGATATCTGTGAAGCCCACAGTTGTTTCCACTTAGGTCTGAAGGCTATTCATGCAGATCCCATTGAGGCACCTCCCCAGAAAAGCAGGCAAGCATGTACAACTTGGTTTGAAACAATTTCTTAAAGAGCCAACCAATCTCTTCAAGATAATCTTGTCAAAAAAGGCAGTCAGATCCTACTGGCCTTGTGCTGCTCCTCAATGGTTGTCTATTCCAGCAAGACTGAGAGTTCACTCCTGAGAACTACTAAATAGTTGGAGCACTCTACCACTTTAAAAAAAGGAAGAATGAAGTTGTTCCAACGTCAAGTGTGAGGGCTGTCATTCAGGAAGTGGTGATAAAAAAGAAAGGCTGTGGTTGTGGTTGTTAGGTGCTGTCTATGCAGTTCCACATCATAGTGAACCTATGCATAGCAGAACAAAACACTGCCTGATCCTGCAACATCCTCACAATTGTTATGCTTGAGTTCGTTCATGGAATGGCTGCTACTGTGCCATTCCACCTTGTTGTAGGTGTTCATATTTTTCACTGACTCTCCACTTTACCAAGCATAACGTCCTTCTCGAGGGACTGGTCCCTCCTGATAACATACGTGTTTCTAAAAAGCATTCCGACTATACTACTTCCAACACTCATTAGTTTGTTCTGCTGGCAGTTCATAGTATTGTCAGTATGCTTCTCCAACACTTCAACTCAAATGCATCAATTCTTTTACAGTCTTTCTTATTCATTGTCCAACCACGGCTTGGGTAAGGTACACCTTAGCCCTCAAACTGACATCTTTGCTCTTGAACACTCATGTACAGCAGATTTGCATAATGCAACATATCACTTGATTTCTTGACTGCTGATTCCATGACAGTTGATTCTGGATTCAAGCAAAATAAAATCTGTGATAATTTCAATCTTTTTTCCATTTATCATGATATTATTTACTGGTCTAGTTGTAGGGATTTTCATTTTCTTTACATTGAGGTGCAATCCATACTGAAGGCTGTGGTTTTTGATCTTCATCAGTAAATGTTTTAAGTCTTCCTTGCTTTCTGCAAACAAGGTTGTTTCACCTGCAAATCTCAGGTGATTAATGAGACTTCCTCCAACCCTGATGCCATGCTCTTCTTCATATAATCCAGCTTGTCAGATTTTTTGATAAGCATGCAAATTAAATAAATTTGGTGAAAGAATACAACATCCACTTGTTCTGTTTGAATAACTTCCTCTTGGTCCTCATGACAATCAAGTGGTAATCATTCTTCGCAATATTATCGTAGTTTGTCATGATCCACACAATCAAAAGTCTTTGCATAGTCAAAAAAAAAAAAAAAAAGCCACAAGTAAACATTTTTCTTGTATTCTATGCTTCCTGCCAAGATCCATCTGATATAATCATTGGTATCCTTATTCTATGTCCTCATTTAAATCAAGCTTGAATCTCTGGCAGTTCCTTGTTAATGTACTGTTGTAGCAATTTTTAAATTATATTTAGCAACATTTTACTTGAATGTGATATTAAGGATACTGTCCAATGATTCTGCATTCCACTGGGTCACCTCTCTTTGGAATGAGCACAAATTTGGATCTCTTCCCATCAGTTTGCCAGGTAGCACTCTAACAAATTTCTTGGCATAGATGATTTAGTGTCTCCAATGCTGAATCAGTGTATTGAAAGAACTTTGTTCTTAGCCAATATCTTCAGTACACCTTGGACTTCTTCCTTTAGTACCATTAGCTCTTAATTATA
>NW_006408943.1:952246-965095 GCF_000296735.1 Chrysochloris asiatica | reverse complement strand
GGAATAGTATTAAAAGTACCATGGAATTCCAGAAGAACAAACAAATCAGTGTTGGAAGAAGTACAGCCATATGCTCCTTAGAAGCCAAGATAACCAGACTTCATCGCTCATACTTCAGCCATATTATCAGGAGGGGCCAGTCCCTGGAGAAGGTCATCATGCTTGGTAAAGTAGAGGGTTGGAGAAAAAAAGGGAAGACCTTGAACTAGATAGTTACAGAGGTAGCAACAATGGGCTCAAGTGTAGCAAAGGACCAGACAGAGTTTTGCTGTGTTGTGAATAAGGTCACTAAAAGTCAGTACTGACTCAATGGCACCCAACAACAGCAACAACAACAACTTCATTGCAGCTTGGACTTCTTCCTTCAGTATCATCGGTTCTTGATCATCATCCATTTCTTTTTGGAACAGTGACTCTATGTATTCCTTCCATCTTCTTTTGATGCTTTCTGCATCATTAAATATTTTGTCTATAGAATTCTTCAGTAATGTAAGTTGAGGGTTGAATATTTTCTTCGTTTTTTTCAGCTTGAGTAATGCTGAATGTGTTCTTCCCTCTAGGTCCTTGCATATTTCATTATAATACTTGATTTTGTCTTCTAGAGCTTTGAAATTTTCTATTCAGCTCTTTTACTTCCTCGTTTCTTCCATTTGCTTTAGCATCTTTATGCTGGAGAGAAAGTTTCAGAGTCTCTTCTGACATCCATATTGGTCTTTTCTTTCTTTCATAGCTTCATGATATTTTGCTTTCTTCATGTATGATTTCTTGATGTCATCCAACAGCTCTTCTGGTCTTTGGTCAGTAATGTCTAGTACATCAAATCTGTACTTGAGATGATCTCTAAATTCAGGTGGAATATATTCCAGGTCATATTTTGGCTCTTGTGGACTTGTTTTAATTTTCTGCAGCTACAGTCAGAATTTGTATATGAGCAGTTGATGATCTGTTTCACATTCTGTCCCTGGTCTTGTTTTGGCTGATGATATTGAGCTTTTCCACCATCTCTTCCTAAAGATGCAGGAGAAAGATGAGTCTCATGTAAAGATTTCCAACCTTGCAAACCCTATACAGTGTCACTATAAGTTGGCACCAACTCAGTGGTACACAATCACTACCACCACCTTCCCACAAATGTCTTCCATTTGATTCCTGTGCATTGTATCTGGTGAGGTCTACGTGTATAATTGGTTTTTATGTTGTTTTAAAATGTTATTTTCAATAAGTCAGTGGTTTGAAAATTTTTATCATGTGACCTCAAGCATCATTTCTATCACCAAGGCCATGTTTTCTAGTTATTGACCCTTTTTCTTTGTTTCTAACCTTTGCATTCTAATAACCAGTAATTAGCAATACATTTCAATTGCATGTTTGATCAATTTTAGACAAAAGAACTTGGTAAAATTCTTCAGTTTCATCATGACTGGTTTTAATGGTTGGTGCATAAATTTGAATTATGATGGTATTAACTGGTCTTCCTTGTCAGTGTATAGGTACTTCCTATCACAAACAGCATTGTACTTCAAGCTAGATTCTGAAATGTTCTTTTTGCTGATGAATGATACTCTATTCCTCTTGAATTTATCTGGCATAGTAAACCATATGATTGTCAGATTAAAAATGGCTGGTATCAGTCCATTTCAGTTCACTAATCCTTAGGTCATTGATGTTTATGCATTGTATTTCTTTTTAAACACCTTCAATTTTTCCTTCATACATTTGTGTGAATTTTCTTTCCTATATTCATACAAATGTACTTTGTAAGTTCCATGTCCAATTATGAATGGATGTTTGCAGCTGTTTCTCCTCATTTTGAATTGTGTTCCATCTGCAAATCAAGGTTCCAAAATATTAACCCCATTCACGTCATCACAGTCAACTGTACTTTGATGAGGCAATTCTTGCCCAGTTGTATTTTGAGGGCCTTCCAACCTGAGGGACTCATCTCTGGCATGATATATGACAATATTCGTTTGCTATTCTTACTGTTTTCATCTTCCAGCACTCTAGCTGACAATGTGCTTCTACTATTCATAAGGTTTTCAGTGGCTAAGCATTTAGAAATAGTTTGCCTCTCCTTCTTCCTAGTCTGTCTTAGACTGAAAGCTCCAATGAAACTGTCCACCATGGGTGACCCTGCTAGTATGTGAAATACAGGTGGCATAGCTCCCAGCATCACAGCAACACACAAGTATGAAAAACTGACACATTAGTGGTGGGAAGGAAGGTTGGGTAATCACAAGAAATTACAGAAAAAATCTGGTTTTTATCCAATTCTGATAAAATTTGAGAGAGTGAAAGCATTTAACTCCACTGCGAGAACATTGACCTGAAACTGTCTCCATGTGTCCACTGGAGGTTTCCGAGTTTGCTGAGCTTATTTTTAAACTTAATTTTAAGGGTCTGCAGTGCTGTGGAGAAACAGTTTGCACACGAGATGTCCTCTCTGGGCACCCACAGGCAAAGGGCTTGCTAATGAAATTGATACCAGTGAATGAAAGATTTCTGATGCAATTGAACATGAGATGTGGGAACACAGACTGAAGAAGGTTAACATAAATAAACTGTAAATAAAATCTTGTGATGTCAACCAGTGAGGGAAAATATAATTTGCAAGTTCTAAGGGTAGAATTGTATTAGGGTTGTATCTTGGGAAAATCAGAGACTCTGCCAACTTCAAAAGATTTAGGCTGAAGAACATCTCTGTATGAGTTCCCAGGTCTGCCGTAACAAAGAACCACACATTGAGTACTTAAAACAATAGAACTTTATTCTCACACAGCCATGGAAGCAATAAATCCAGAGTCAAGGAGTCTGCAGGGCCATGCTCACTCTGAAGGTTCTAGAGGAAGACCCTCCCATACCCCTTCCAGCTCCTGGTGTGGCTGGCAATCCTTGGAGCTCTGTTTTCACATGACCATCTTCCCTCTGTGTCTCTGGAATAGGGTGGTGAGCCCTAACAAAATACCACAAACTGGGTGATTTCTAAGAACTGAAATGTACCAGCTCATAGTTCTGGAGACTAGAAGTTCCATTTAACATGTCAGGGGGACAATCCTCCCTCCAAAGTCTCTAGGAGAGGATTCTCTTCTCTCTCAACTTCTGATGACTCCAGGTGTTCCTTAGTTTGTGAATTCACCTTCCCATGGCCACATTCCTTCTTTCTGCCTGTGTCTCTTCTCTTCTTTTACATTTGGATTAGAAACCCCACCTCCTACTTCCTTCTCCAGTTATGTTAACTGAGGTAACAAAAGTCAGCTTGTGTTAACTTAGCTGAAAACATCTTCAAAGACCCTATTTCTAAACAAAGCCATGTTACAGATGGTGGTGGTGGTTGTGGTGTGCCGTGGGGTCGGTACTGACTCACAGCGACCCTGTACGGGGGTTTCTGAGGCTGTAAATCTTTACAGGAGTAGAAAGCCTCATTTTTCTCCCATGGAACAGCTGGTAGTTTCGAACTGCTGTCCCTGAGGTTAGCAGCCTGATTCGTAACCACTACGCTATCAGAGCTTCTTATGTTATGGATACAGACGTTAAAATCACAGCCTATCTTTCTGGGAAAGATATGCTTCAGCTCATAACATGAGTCAACTCAGAACAAGACAAAACAATGGGTAAAAGAAGGAAGGAGGATGTTCTGAGAGGAGAAACAAGTGCATACCTGCATAGAAAAGTCATACCTCAACGAGTAGGACTTCTGCCAACTCTTCTCCAAGGGCCCTACAGAGCACAGGACCAGGGCATGGAGAGGGCTGCTCCCTGCAGCAGTCTTAGTCAGTAAACTTGTAGCTCTCTCTAGGGACCAGACATTGACCCAAATACTTTACACGCATGAGCTCATGTAATCCTCCCATTAATCTACCCAGGAAAGTGCTGTTTCCCCATTTTACAAATGAGCAAAACAAAAGCTCAAGAACCTTTCACCCTGTTCTGCATCCAGGGCATGGCATCAGGCAGGAGCTGGATTCAGTCAGTGTCCCTAGGACACAAGAGTGTTGTAAGGAGCAGGTTAGATATTTTCCAAAAGGTATCTCCTTTTTCCTGGGAATTTCCTGAAGATCATGCTTTCTCCCCCACCTCTTCCTAGTACTCCTTCCCAGGCCCTGCTATTGTGTATAAAGAGATGTGTGTCTGCTATGTGGGGCTGAGAGGTCTAGGCCTTGACAGGCCATGTCACACATGAAAAGGGAGTGTTGTGGTTTCTTCTGTGGAGGGCAGTTCAGGGCTCAGCAGACCACATCTTCCAAACTGAGCATGAACCAGCCATGGCATGGTCAGCTCTCAGGAAGCATCAGAGTCAGCAGGATTCTGCTAGAATGTGAAATCTTATGAAAGCGTTAGCCAACTCAAGTAAGCATCACAACCCTCCTCTGGTCCCAAAGCCTGGACCCTGTAGCTAAATTAAAACTGCCCAGGAAAAGAAACATTTGCCTATGAAATATGAATGAGAGATTTTATAGCACCTGGGATTCAGCAAAGTAGCCTTTTCCACTTAGGTGATGTGTGCAGGGACAGGAAGTAGAAAAATCATGACCTAGAGAAATTACTCTACCCAGGAACCAGCCCCTCTTGTCATAAGAAGAACATGTATCTGTGCATGTGTGGATGGCATGAGCATGTGTGTTGACGTGTATATGTATGTGTGTCTATATGTGGATTCACACTGCATACTTGTATGTGCATACTTTGGAGATATGTGTGTGCATACTCAGATATGTGAACATGCTTGTGTGTTTGTGCACCTGTGTTTACACATGTAGGGTGTAGGCGTGGGTATCAGGTGCTTCTATTTTCTTGTACAAGTGTCCACTGAGCACCTGCTACATATAGGTGCCATGCTAATCACTGAGGATCCATGGGTAAACTTTCCCCTCCATGGGTCTGAAGAAGGATGGAAAGGGGCAAGTAGGTTACTGTCCTCCAGTACAATAGACCTTCGCAGGGCTTTAGCAATTCCAGAGGAGCAACGTCCAGGCCCACTCAGGGACTAGAGAGAGAAGGCTTCTGGAAGGAAGGAAAGCATTGTCCTAGGTACTGAATTGGTGGCAAAGACAGAGTCTTAATCATCCAAGATTTAGCGTGTGTGCTGCACAAGGCAGACATCCAGCAAGTATGCGCTGTGAATGATTGTGCTGACACAGGTCAATGGGAACCTACAGTCTATAAGTCTCATCAGAAGGCAGCAGCTTTTTGAACCTCATTCCTGAGCCAAGTAAGCAAACAGAAGGGTGAAAGGCTCCCAGAATCACTGATAATGATCCCAGTTGAACTTGCTCAGCTCTTTCTACCTTCCAAGTAGCTTCTCATGCACAATCACGTTTGACACTCCTAGTTATTTTTACAAAAGGAATAGCTTAACATCTGGTTTCATAATCAGATTTCCTCTCTGAATCAGAACATTTCCACAACTATTCAATGAGTCACACATCAGTTCCTGAGAAATCAGCAAACAACAACATCTTATTTTAATTCCCACTAGAATCTTTAGAGTTAGACAGACATTGGTTCAAACTAACTCCAGTATCGCTGTGTGACCTTGGTCATGTTGTTTGCCTCACTGAGCTTCATTGTCTTCATCTGTGAAATCAAATTCCTACCACTTAACTTGTACAACCATAGAGGAATCCATGAGGTCAAGCATCATTTAGAATAAGCTATGGTATCCTGCTAAAATAAGCAACCCCCAGATCTTGACAACTTAACAAAGATTCTTATCCTTCAGGTCCGATGTCTGTCAGAGGTCAGCAAGGGGTTTTGCTCATTGTAGTCACTCAGACACTTTGACAGATGGACACTTATCTCAAAAGATGTTTCCACAACTCCAGAAGCTAAGAAAAGAAAGCAAATAAACTACATGCTGGCATTTCACAAGGAGATACACATCCCTTCTGCTCACAAGGTATTATCATAAATAAGTCTCAGGCCACACCTGAATTTATAGAGTAGCGATGGATAATCATTCCATTGGCACAGGTCCCAAATAATTGAAACAAAGGTCCAATCTGCAACAAATCACTTATATAAAAAAAAAACAGTTCCTTCTCATTTCCCCAACTCTTCTTCATGGATGTGGCCAGGTTGGAGTGGGTCTGAGCTTCTGGATAAGCTAGAACATAGTGGCTGGGTGTAGGCTGCATGGGGCTTGCAGAGAGGTCTGGACAGGTTTGCAGGCACCTGCTGGGTGAGTCACTCTGAGCTATGGTTTCCATTTTGAGAGGATTATTACCAAAAGAGGCTGCAAGGGCACAGGGGACCATGTTCTGGGTCCATGGAAATCATCACACCCACATCATTGAGCTCCTATAAAAGGACCCTTCCTCCTTCAGTGTTTCTCCAGCATTCGCTACTGGGAAACTCAGCATCATGCTCATTTTAAAGAAGGAATAATTAAGGGGGACTTGGGTGTTTATCATAGAGTATATATTTAATATGTTTCTTGCTAAGTGCCATCAAGTCAGTTCCAACCCATAGTGACCCTGTATAGAGGTTTGGAGTTGCAGCTGAGGAGCTTGAACCACTTTGCAGTTCAAACTGACTTTGTAGTCCAGCACATTTGTCTACACATATACATTGTATGATAAACTACATGGAATTAAGAGCATACTAGTCGACTGCTAAACTCAAGGTCAACAGTTCAAAACTATCAGCTGTTCCATGGTTGAATGATGAGGCTTTCTGCTCTTGTAAAGATTTACAGCTTTGGAAACACTATGCAGGGTCACTATGAGTCAGAACCAAGTCCACGGCACACCACCACCACCTATGATAAACAACTGAGAAGGTGCAAATTAATAATGACCAAGGAAACATTCCCTCAAAGAGATGAAGAGGAATTGGGGAAGTGAGAAGGAACTGTTATTTTACATAAATGATTTGTGACTACAATGAGCAAATCCCCTTCCTACCCGGTGGACAGAAATGCAAAGTGATGGTTAATGCTATGTGTCACCTTAGCTAAGAATCTTTCTGCAACCTCTGAACACAGAAACAAAAGTCCAAAGTGTCTTATGTACTCAGAAGTGTCTGCACACTACCAACTCCTTCTGATGGGATCACATCAGAAGGTTCCATTGGAATGGGAGAAAATGTGGAACAAAACTCAAAATTATATAAAAGACCAGGCTTACTGGTAAGAAAGTGACTGGAAGAACCCAAAACTATTGCCCTTGGTCACCATTCAGGTCTGGAATGGAAATTACCCTCATGGCCCATATTTCAGCTAACTGTATATAGGGGCACAACAACACTAGTACGTATGCTCACCATGGAATGGTCAACCATTCAATATCAAAGAGGTAGCATTTGCCTAAGGACAAAGTTCACTACGGTTGGGAAGGAGAATGAAACGGAACTAGGAGCCACATAGAGAAAATGGGCTAACTGATGCTACAGAGAGGGGATTGCAGTCATTGAGACAAAACAAAGGGTATGGATAACTTGTTAAATGTAAAACTGATGATCTGCTCTGTAAACCTTCACTCAATTTACAATAAAAAGTTCCAAAAAAAAAAAAAAAAAATGTCTGCAAATGCTCGGCACTGAGAAGGGTGCTTTTCCACATGTAGCATGCCATAGTCACTTTCCATATTGTGATCTGATGTGATTAGCTAATCAGTTAACAGTGCAATTTCTTGGGGTTATGGCCTGCATCAAGTCTGAGGAGGCCTCAAAAGGTTCATGGAACAATGGAATCAAATATAATGGGATTTTTCCACTAACTTTTTGAAGCCGGCCCATATTTAAATTGGTATTCTGGCAAAGCTCACTCTGTCTCAACCCTGCATTCTTCTAGTCTCCTGACCTGCCTGCAGAGGGCTTTAAGCCTGGTATCTAGTCCACAGATTTGAGACTTGTCAGCCTCCATAATTGAGGAGTTATTCCTTGAAGTAAATTTCTCTACATAGATGATTTGTTGTTGTTAGGTGCGATCGAGTTGTTTCCGACTCATAGCACCCTTACTCACAACAGAACAAAACACAATCATTAAATTTGAGCCCATTGCTGCTGCCACTGTGCCATTCTATACAGTTGGGGTTCCTCCTCTTTTTCACTGACCCTCCACTTTATTTAGCATGATACCCTTCTTCAGGGACTGGTCCCTCCGGTGATATGTCCAAAATATGAAAGACAAATCCCATCATCTTGTCTTCAAAGGAGCATTCTGGTTATACTCCATCCAACACAGAGTTGTTTGTTCTTCTAGCAGTCCATGCACTTTTTTCAAAAAAGTTTTTATTGTGAGTTCAGTGAAAGTTTACAGGGCAGATCATCAGTTTTACATTCAACAAATCAAATTCTTCGTTTCATTACAATGATTATAATCCCCTCCACGTACCATCAGTTAACAGCATTGCTCTCTATTCATTTTAGCTCTCTTGTCTTTTTTAAACACTCAGGCATATATAATAATTTAAACCACCAAAGGGCACGTTCTGTAAGCCTACCTCCTGGCCACCAGCTCTCAGTGCCTCTCTTTCCATGAATCTAGAGTCCTCAGCAGCTCCCTCTATCCATGTGCCCACCTCTGCCTCTGTCTCTGGTGTCTCTGCTTCTCTGGATAAGGTCCCGCATTCCACTTGTGCTCTTCTCCCTTGATGGTCCTAAGGTCCTCTGTTTCTGGACTGTAAGATTAACTACTCCCCCATTTTGTTACAAAACTTCGACATTTACAATTGTGACAGTCACAATTAGTCAGGATAACAATTACTCACTATTGAATCTTAAGAATATTATCCTGATCTCTTTTCACCAGACCCATCTAAACAAGATGAAAACTATTCAGTGGGGACTCTATCTTCCCACACACACTCTTAAGCTAAACTCCCTCTTGAAAACTTTAAGTCAGTCACTTCGTGCCTTTATTGTCCCCTCATTTTAGGTAGTCAATGTCTAAGTTGCCCATCCCTATCTACCATGTATACAGAGGCAATAGCATGATGTGAAGACTCCTTCCCTCTTTTTTGGTATTTTGAGCTACTACGTCCATGAGTATAGATCAAGTTCATCAAATTGTAGCAATTTACCCTCATTTTCTTTATCAAAAATTATTTTTTAATCTTCCTCTAGTTGAGTTCTTATTATCAAGGCTAGGTCAAATGGGTACTATCTGCAAGTTGGGTATGCTAGTGCATCTTCCCTCACTTCATGTCAGCTGGATGCATCATTCTCACCTTTAGCCCTCCGTAGCTATGTCCTTGTCCATGGGCTTAGGCATTCCCAGGTCTCACCACATGTTGGACCAACCAGCCCTTCCTCTTCTCTCTCTCATTTCCAGTTCAACAGGAGTCTATGGAACATGGTTGAACTCAGCTCATTTCTTCATCGCTGCCTTTCCCCCTCTTCTGCTCACCAGTAGATCAGTATGGTCTCCAGCAAGCTTACATGCCTGCTAGCCCATGCACTTTTAACATTCTTCTCCAATACCATAATGCAAATACATCAATTCTTTTATAGTATTCTTTATACACTGTCTGACTTCCACATGCCTATGAGGCTATTAAAAATATTATGGCTTCACTCAGGTGCACTTTAGTCCTCAAACGTATCTTTGCTCTTGAATACTTTAAAGAAGTCACATAAAGCAGATTTGCCTAATGCAATATGTCATTTGAGTTCTTGACTGCTGCTTCATGACAGTTGATTGTAGATAAATGCACAATGAAGTCTTTGACAACTTCAGTATCATGACGTTATTTATTGTTACAGTGGTGAAGAGGTTGTTTTTGTTTTTAATTTTTGTTTGTTACATTGTGGAAGAGCACCCTTCCCAGTGTCAAGCATTTGCAGACACTTTTTTTTTCCCTTTTGGAACTTTTTATTGTAAATTGAGTGAAGGTTTACAGAGCAGATCATCAGTTTTGCATTTAACAAATCATATACTTTGTTTCATCTCAATTTCTTTACATTGAGATGTAACCCATACTGAAGGCAGTGGTGTTTGATCTTCAATAATAAGAATTTTACTTTATTTTCGCTTCCAGCAAGCAAGGTTGTGTAATCTTCATATTGCAGGTTGTTAACAAGTCTTGCTCCAATCTTAATGTCACATTCTTCTTCATATAATCCAACTTCTCAGATTATTTACTCAGCATATAGATTGCATATGTATGGCTCACACATATATGGCTCACACCTTTCCTAATTTTAAACCATTAAGTGTCCCCTTGCTCTGTTTGAATAAGTGATCAGACACTAAATAGTTTAAAATTAGGAAAGGTTGCCTCTTGGTCTATGTGCAGGTTCCTCAGGAGCACAATAAGTGTTCCAGAATACTCATTCTCTGCAGTGCTGTTCATAGCTTGTCATGATCCGTGCAGTGGAAAGCCTTTGCATAGTCAATAAAGCACAGGTAAGTATCAGGTATGGTCTGCTTTTGGCCAAGATCCATCATGTCCTTGTCTGAATGCAGCTTGAACCTCTGGCAGTTTCCGGGCAATGTATTGTTGTACTGGTTTTTAAATTATCTTTAGCAAAACTTTACTTTCATGTGTAGTAATGATAATGTCCAGTGATTTCAGCATACCATTGGGTCACCTCTCTTTGGGATGGGCACAAATGAGGATCTCTCACAATCATTTGGCAAGGTAGCTGTATTCCAAATTTCTGGGCATAAATGAATGCCTCCAGTGCCACATCTGTTTGTGGATCGATAGAGATGAGAGAAGGATATCATGTTTGGTAAGGTGGAGGGTCAGAGAAAGAGAGGTAGACCCCCAACAAGATGCATTGGCCAGGTGGCAGCACCGATGAACTCAAGCTTGGCAACTATAATGAGGTTGGCCCAGGATCAGGCAGTGTTTCGTTCTGCTGTGCATAGGGTCACTATGAGTCGGTACCGACTCGATGACACCTAACAACAACAACATATATGAGAGGGCTTCAAAAAGCTCATGAAAATGTAATTAAAATATAATTGAACATTTTCATGGACTTTTTGAAATGTTCTCATAGCTCTAGGAATGTTATTGTTGTTGTTAAGTGCCATCAAGTCCGTTTGAACTCATAGCGAACCTATATAGGATCAGTTGGTGGGTTTAAACTGATGATCGTGTGGTTCAAACTGACCTTGTTGTCCAATGTTTATGCTTATCTTACAGTTCCACACACACACATACATATGTACATATGTTGTTGTTGTTAAGTGTCATTGGTTGAGTCAGTTCCGACACATAGCGACCCTGTGTAGGGTTTCTGAGAAGCTGCTAGTGAGCTTGAACTATCGACCTTGTAGTCCAGAGCTCTGGTAGAATAGTGGTTACAAGTTGGGCTGCTAACCGGAAGGTCAGCAGTTTGAAACTACCAGCCATCCTGTGGGAGAAAGATAAGGCTTTCTGCTCCTGCAAAGATTTACAGCCTCAGAAACCCTGTACAAGGTTGCTATTAGTTGGAACCAACTCAACGGCACACCACAACCACCATATCCACTACTGGTGTTGCACTGGACTGTTAACCATAAGGTCAGTGGTTCAAACCCCAGCTACTCCTGAGGAACCCCATAGAGGGTCACTATGAATCGGAAGTGACTTCACAGCACTTAACAACAACATATATTGATAAAGTCCTGGTGCGGCACTGTTGAATATTCACTAGATTGCCAATCACAAGGTCAGTGTTTCAAACCCCATACAGAGTCGTTGTGATTTGAAACCTACTCAACGACACTCAACAAAAAATATCTGGAGGTACACTATGATGGCTGTGCATAGCTGTGATTCTAGAAACTATGCCACTGGTATTTTGAGCACCAATGGGGGCAACCATGGTGAACAGATTTCAGCAGAGTTTCCAGACTAGACTAGACTATGAAGATGCATAAGTCAGATATAGTGCTGGAAAATTAGTCCCTCATGTTGGAAAGTGTTCAGAATTATGACTACAGAAGAGCCGCTTCCTCAAAGTAGAGTTGACCTGAATGACTTGGATGGAGCAAAGCTTTCAGAATCATTTATTGATGAGGCATGTCTCAAAATGAATAGAAACAGCTGCAAACATCCATTAATAATCAGACTATGGAAAGTATGAAGTATGAATCTAGGAAAATTGGAAGCCATCAAAAATGAAATGGCACTCAGAAAGATCAATATCCTAGGCATTAGTGAGCTGAAATGAACTGGTATTGGCCATTATGAATCAGGCAGTCATGTTATGCACTATGTCAGGAACAACAACTTGAACAGAAATGGAGTGTAGTATCATTCATCGTCAAAAAGAACATGTAAAGATCTATCATAAAGTACAGTGCTGTCTATGATACGATAATATCCATACCTCTACATGGAAGAAAGGAGTCCTGGTGTGGTGCTGTGGGACAAAGCACTGGACCACATGTTTGGCCTGAACCACAAGGTCAGGGGTTCAAACTCCCCAGCCACTCCTTCAAAACTCTATACAGGGTCACTATGAGTCAGAACCAACTTGATGGCACTTAACAACAACAACATAAGGAGAAACAGTTAATGTGACTATTATTTAAATTTAAACAGTAAAATTAATACTACATGCAAGTAAAATTTTGCTAAAGATAATTAAAAAACAGGGAGCTGCAGGAAATTCACGTAGGATTCATAATAGTACGAGGAACTGGGAATATTATTGTTGATGTCCAATGGATCTTGGCTGAAAGCAGAGAATATTATAAAGATGTTTGCTTGTGTTTTGTTAATTATGCAAAGGCGTTTGACTATGTAGATCATAACAAACAATGGATAACACTGTGAAGAATAGAGAGTCCAGAACATTTACTTGTGTTCATGCAGAATTTATACATAGATGAAGAAGCAGTCCTTACAACAGAATAAGGGAATGTTGTTGTTGTTGTTGTCAGGTGCCATCGAGTCGGAACCGACTCATAGC
>NW_006408943.1:931640-950726 GCF_000296735.1 Chrysochloris asiatica | reverse complement strand
ATCTGTATGCTAAACAAATAATTCAGGAAGCTGTGTTCTATGGAGAAGAAAGTGGCATCAGGATTGGAGGAAAACTCATTAAAACCTGTGACATCCACACAATCAAATGTCTTTGCATAATTAACAAAACACATAGTTAGCAATGACACGATCATTCTTGCTGGAAGGAAATTGTTGTTGAGTACTGTAAAGTTGATCCCGACCCATAACGACCCTGTATAGGGTTTCTGAGGAGCAGCTGGTGAGCTTGAACCACCAATCTTGCAGTTCAAATGGCTTTGCAGCCTGGTGCATTAACCCTCAGCGCCACACCAGGAAGTGGCATCAGGATTGGAAGTAAACTCATTAACAACCTGTGACATCCACACAATCAAATGTCTTTGCACATAGTTAACAATGCTTGCTGGAAGGAAAGAGGTCTTGAAATACTGAGGAAGATCAAAGACTACAGCCTTCAGTATGGATTTTACCTGAAAGAAAACAAAATCCTCACACGCAGTTCAATAAATAACATCATAATATATGCAGAAAAGATTGAAGTTGTCAAAGACATCAGTTTGCTTGACTCAACAATCAACCCTCATGGAAGTAGCAGTCAGGAAATGAAACGACACATTGCATTAAGTAAATCTGCTGAAAAAGACTTCTTTAAAGTGTTGAAGAGCAAAGATGATGGTTTGAGGACTAAGGTGTTTTCAATCACCTCATACACCTCTGACAGTTGGATAATGACTAAGGTAAAGGACTGAAGAATCAATGCATTTGAATTATGGTGCTGGAGAAGAATATTAAAAGTATCATGGACTACCAGAAGAACAAACATCTCTCGTTCTTTGGACATGTTATCAGAAGGGACCAATTCCTGAAGAAGGACATTATGCTTGGTAGAGTGGAGTGTCAGTGAAAAAGAGGACGCTTCCCAATCAGCTGAATTGACCCAGTGGCAGCAACAATGTGCTCAAACAAAACAATTGTGAGGACGCACAGGACTGGACAGTGTTTTGTTCTATTGTTGGGAACTGACTCAAAGTCACTTAACATCAGCTACAGGGATAAAAAGAAATAGGGATAGAAAGGTGTAGGGATATAGCAATATAGGGATAAACAGATACAGAGACAGAGGGTTATAAGGATATAGGTATATGTGGTTGTTGTTGTTGTTAGGTGTCATCAAGTCAAATCCACCTCATAGCCATCCTATTCACAACAGAAAGAAAGACTACCCAGTCCTGCACCATTCTCACAGTTGTTATTTTTGAGCCCATTGCCACTGTCACTATATCAATCCACATTACTAAATTTTCATAGCTGACTTTCCCATGCAAGATAAAGTCAGTCCAGGGACTGGTCCTCCTGATTATGTGTCCAAAGTAACAGAGAACTCTCTACATTCTCACTTCTAAGGAGCATTCTGGTTATACTTCATCCAACACAGATTTGTTCGTTGATCTAGCAATCCATGGTACTTTCAATATTCTTTGCCAACACCATAATTCAAATGTATCAATTATTCCATGGTCATCCTTATTTATTGTTCAATTTTCACATGTCTGTGAGGCGATTGGAAAACCCGTGGCTTGGGTCAGGTGCACCTTAGTCCTCAAGCTGATCACTTTGCTCTTCAACACTTTAAAGGCTTTTGTTTTGGTTTTTTGCAGTAGATTTGCCTAATGTAATACATCAATCCTTGACTGCTGGTTCCTTGAGCATTGATTGTAGCTAACATCCAATTGAAGTATTTGACAACTTAAATCTATTCTCCACTTCTTATGGTGTTATTTACTGGTTCAGTTGTGAGGATTTTTGTTTTCTTTCCATTGAGGTGAAATACTTACTGAAGGTTGTCATCTTTGATCTTCATCAGTAGTTTAAGTTCTCTTCACTCGTAGATGTACATGGGTGGTTTTGCTCTAGAGAGCCAGGACTAAGGTGCATTCCTTCTCCAACAAGGTCTGAATTCCTTTCAGTGTCTCTTTCTTTGGAGAGTCTCAGCCCCAGGTTACCATATAGTGGTTCCTTACATTTAATAGTTACTATTGGTGCTGTGGACAAACGTGCTGGACTGCAAAGCCAGTTTGAACCACAAGGTCAGCGATTCAAGCTCACCAGCTGCTCCTTGGAAACCCTATACAGGGTTGCTATGGGTTGGAACCAACTTAATGGCACTTAACAGCAACAACAATTCTATCATGGAGTCCTGGTGTGGCACTGTAGGATCTGCACTGGAATGCTATTCACAAGGTCAGTGGTTCAAACCCACCTACCACTCCTGTGAAAACCTATACAGGGTGGCTATGAGGCAGAACCAATTTGACAACACACAGCATGGTTAATAGTTCTTTATATTGAACCTCATATAAGCTCTTGTGTGATTGCTCTCTCCTAATTGGACCCAGCTGCAATGTATCCCAAACTCTTACATATGTAAAGCTTGTTGCCATCAAGTCCAGTCCAACAGGTGGCAATCCCATATGTTAGAGTATGGCTGATTTAGTAGATTGCCAGGTCTTTCTTCTGAGGCACCTGAGTGGACTTTCACCTCCAACCTTTTGGCTAATAAGCATGTTAACTGTTTACACCACCCTGGGGCTCCCTTACATGCTTACATACCAACATTTGCCCAACCAGCCCAATGTCATTTGTCCTCATTCTTCTTTGTTCCCTGACTCACTTTCCATTAAATGAGACCCTCAAAAACTCTTATCTGTGCCCAACACTTGATTTCTTTTCTTTCTCTGTATTCTTAGCTATAGCAAATACAGAATGAAGTGAAGGACTTAGGGAGACAGAGGGGGGATTGTGCGTCCCCATTAGTCTTGCTCTGCAGTGAACATCATCAGGTCTATTCAAGGATTAAAAACGTTGAGGCCAGTTGGGGTTTGGTGAGATTTGGCCAACACATTAAAATAAATGGGTAACAAAGGTTGATTAATCACAGCTGAAGAGAGTTAAAAAAAAAAACAAGGAGAAAGACCTATAGGGATCATCTAGAATGCATCCAAAAGTAAAAGATGTAAACATTGGGATAGGGAGGTTCAGAGACGTGCAGAACAAAATTAAAAGGGCCAGAACCAGCATTCACAGGGGGAAAATAAAGAAAACAAAGAGAATGAGGGGCAGTTGAAATTCAGAGTTAATGATCAGAACAGTTCAAAGTACAAAGATTGCTTAAAGGAAATACAATCTGAGCTGAATAAATAAAAATTAATTCACACTTAATGCCCCTCATAGTGAAAGTTCAGTACTTTAAAGGTAAGCAAAGCCTTAAAAGCATCGAAAGAGAAAATAACAATCAACAACTAAGGAACAAGGAGCCCTCGTGACACAGTTGTTAAGTACTTGACTGCTAACCACACGTTGTTCCATAGAAGAATGATGTGGCTGTCTGCTTCTGTAAAGAATATGGGGTCAGTCTAGTCTGTCCTACAGAGTTGCTAGAGTCATAGGCAACAGGTTTTGATTTACAAAGGAACAGCAAAGAAACCATCAGTAGATCTCTCATTAGCAACAAAGAAACAAGAACATGGAAAGGTATCTTTCAATTGCCAAGAGTAAAGCTGGCTGCACAGTGTGTTCATTGGTGAGAACACAATATCATAAAGATGTCAGTTCTTCCCACTAATCTATAAATTCACTCCAATTCTAATCAAAATCCTAACAGGGTTTTTCACAGAGGTTGAGGACCAGAACCTACTATTCAGGTGATAGTGTTAAGGTTTATGTACAGCTGATATTATTCAGAAACATAAAGGCAGAGAGAAAGTTGCCCTGCTAGATATTCAAATTTATTATAAAGTTACAATATTCAAAACTATGTGATAATGAGTACACAGTTAGAAAAACATATCAATGAAATAGAATAGAAATCACAGAAATGGATTCATTTTTTAGAATAAGATACTGGACAATAGTTTTAAGATCATAGTGTAAAGAAGTACATTTTATAATAATACACAAAGCAAAAACTGTAAGGGAAACAACTTACAAATTTAGCTATGTTAACATGACTTGTGATTTCTGTTGTTAAGTGTTGTCGAGTCGGTTCCAACTCATAGCACCCATATGCAAGAGCAGATAACAGTGGCATTATAAATCAGTGGGAACAAAACACGCCATGCAATTGATAGTCCTTGAATAATTAATTATCCATATGAAAAAGTAAATGTAGATCTGTACAAGGATCCGATAAACGAGTCCTGAATAAAAGCGAAGGGCTGTAAAACAGTGTTCCAAATTGGTTACAGAATCTAGACTTACTGGACCTATTGAGGCTGGAAGAACCCACCTCCGCCTCCAAATCAATCTGTTGTTCTGAAAAACTTTTTGTGCCTTGAACCAAAACTTCAGGGGTAATGTTATATTCAAACTGATCAACAGCTTGGCTGAATTCATAAATACTGTATACCTTAGTATTATGCTATATTAAACAATCACATATATTAAATTAAATTGACCATATAGTAACCCAAAAGCATGGATGATAAATTCATGGGACCTTGAATCTAAGTCATTGATGATAAAATATAGGGAAATACAGCAAGAATAGTGACACAACATGAAGAATGTTACCAATTGAACTGCATATATATAAATTATTGAATGGGTATATAATCTTCTGTATATATTTGTGTATTATAGGCAGATGATCGTGGTGGTGGCTATGTGCTGTGGGGTGGATTCTGACTCATAACAACCCTGTATAGGGTTTCCAAGGCTATAAATCTTTACAGAAGCAAAAAGCTTCATTTTTCTCCCGCAGAGCAACTGGTAGTTTCAAACTGCTGACTCTGTGGTTAGCAGCCCAACTCATAACCCACTACACTACCAGAGCTCTTAATGGGTGCATAATTGGTATATATATTTTCCCAGAAGGAAAAATAAAATAAAAAGGAAATACTTCATGCAAAAATTTAAAGCACCAACCATTCATCCCACACACCTATTACTCGGCTGTGTTCAATAATTCATTGCAATGGCCAAACAGAACTCAAACACCATAATCAGAGTTATGGGGGTTATTAGAGAAGTTAACAGATTACAATTTGGGGTCAGAGATGCTCAGAGCATGGTTGTTCCAGTCAGCTGCTGATTAAGAAGACTAGAAAGAAGGAAACGACCAAGATGGATATCAGATGAGACTCTGAACCTTGCTCTCCCACGTAGAGATGCTAAAGCAAATGGAAGAAATGAGGAGGTAAAAATGTAATAGAATATTTCAAAGGGCATCTTGAGAAGACAAAGTCAAATATTATAATGCAATGTGCAAAGATTTAGAGTTAAAAAACCAAAAGGTAAGAACATTCTCAGAATTTCTCAAGCTGAGGGGACAGAAGAAAATATTCAAGCCTTGATACTGTCCATTGATTTCCACATTCCATTGGGTCACCTGTCTTTGGAATGGGCACAAATATGTGTCTCTTCCAATCAGTTGACCAGGTAGCTGTCTTCCAAATTTCTTGGGATAGATGAGTGAGTGTCTCCAGTACTGCATCAGTTTGTTCAAATATTTAAGTTTGCATTCCATCAATTCCCTGAGCCTTATTCTTTGCCAATGCCTTCAGTGCACCCTGGACTTCTTCATTCAGTATCATTGGCTCTTGATCATATGCTACCTCTTGAAATGATTGAACACTGACTATTTCTTTTTGGTACTGCAACTATATATTCTTTCCATCTTTGTTTGATGCTTTCTGCATTGTTCAATATTTTGCCCATGTTGTTGTTGTTGTTAAGTGCCATCGAGTTGGTTCCAACCCATAGCGACCCTGGATAGGGTTTCTGAGGAGCAGCTGGTGAGATTGAACTGCTAACCTTGCAGCTCAAATGTCTTTGCAGTCTGGCGCATTAACCCACAACGCCACACCAGGACTCCTTCAATATTGGAAATCAACAGCGTGGCAAAGGCATGTGGAAATGCATTGTCATGCAAGATCACAATACCTTTGGAAAGCTGTTCTCTGCACTTAAGCCAAAGTTTAGACTTCAGCTCTTCAGTGAGCATCTCACTGTAACAAGCACTGTTGATTGTTGAACGTTTTGCCTGATAGTGTTCCAATACCGGCCCTTGAGAATCCCAGAAAACTGTAAGCATCCATTTTCCAGCTGATGGTTGACTTTTAAACTTTGTCTTGGTTGGCAATTAAGGATGTTTCCATTCCATAACTCTGCTGTTTACTCTCAGGCTCATAGTAATGAATCCAGTATCCAATTTTTTTTGAAGAAACTTTTACCTTCCTTCCAGTATCAGTGCAAATTTTGTTTGCAGATGTCCAAACGCTTCTCTCTATGTTCTTCCTTGAGTTGTTTCAGGACCCATCTTACACAAACTTTTCGTGGATTATTTCATAGTCAGAGCCATGGTTGATTTGCAAATGATTTGCAACATAATCCAACATCACTCATCTATTTGACAGAATCATTTCATGTGCACACTCAATGTTGTCATCATCCATGATGTAGACGAATGTTTTAATATAACTAGAATGCGGATAATTTTTACTTACCCTCCTATAAAAAGCAGTGTTCAACTCATTAATCCTGGAAAAACACATTAAAACAACAATGAGGTAGTATTTCACACCCACTTCAATTGGCAACAAAATATAAGTTTTGATGACAGATACTGGTAATGGTAGACAAACAGGAATTGCACATATTGATCAAAATACAAAGAGGTATCACAGTTTTAAAGATCAGTTGGCAGCTCTTCATCAGCAGAGCCCAAACCTCACCATATAAACTATGCTTGATGGAGCAGAAGCATCAGCATCGTTTGCTTTTCAGAAATACAGAAGCATAGATGCATCTGGAAAACACTGGCGAATGGAAAAAGCAAATTGCAGATAATACATATGGTCTACTATTTGCATATGAAGGTAGTGATGGTTCAGGGATAGGATTCTCATCTTCCATGAGAGTGGCCCCAGTCCAGTTCCCAGTCAATGTACCTTGTGTGTAGCCAGAATCCATCTATGAATGGAGATTTGCTTGATTGCTGTGATGATGAACAGGTTTCAGTGGCATTTTCAGGCTAAGATGAACTGGAAAGTAAATCCTGGTGATATACTTCTAAAAATCAGCCAATAAAAATTCTATGG
The DNA here is from genome assembly GCF_000296735.1 of Chrysochloris asiatica. Lineage (NCBI taxonomy): Eukaryota > Metazoa > Chordata > Mammalia > Afrosoricida > Chrysochloridae > Chrysochloris > Chrysochloris asiatica. The sequence goes on along the minus strand of NW_006408943.1, from coordinate 943,629 downwards.
ACCATAACCACCTGATCCACATGCAATCATGAGGATGACACAGGCAGTGTTTCATTCTATGTGCGTGGGTTCACCATGAGTCAGGGGGTCGGCTCAACTGCAGCCAACAACAACAACTATTTGTATGAAGTTGTTTAACAGCCAAACAAGACTGTAGACTCTTTATGGATAGCTATGTTGGTGTTAGATGCTGTCGAGTCAGTTCCAACTCATTAGCGACCCTACACACAACGGAGTGAAACAGAGCCCAGTTGTGTGCCATCCTCACAGTTGTTATTAAACTTGAAATCATTGCTGGTACCATTGTACCAATCCATCTCATTAGGGGTTTTCCTCTTTTTCGCTGACCCTCCACGTCCTTCTCCAAGGACTGGCCCCTCCTGGTAACATGTCTGAAGTATGAGAGACGAAGTCTCACCATCCTTTGTCCAATGAGCACTCTAACTGTACTTTTCTTCCAAGAGATTTGTTTGTTCTTCTAATAGTCCACAACGCCTTCAATATTCTACTCCAATACCACGACAGGTATGTTGTTGCTAAGTACTGTGAAGTCTGTTCTGACTCATAGTGACCCTGTATAGGGTTTCCAAGGAGCGGCTGGTGGGTTTGAATCACTGACCTTGCAGTTAGCAATCCAGTGCCACACTACAGGTATAACTCTGTGTTTAAAAAAGGGCACATGAGCAACTTGGGATAGTGAGGAAGAAAGAGGCAAGTGGAATATAGAAGAGGTATATAACTCAAATGTCAACTGAAATGTTATGTTTTTTCCCCTTTGAAGATAAGCTCTGAAAAAAATGTGTCAAAAGCTACCATTTGTTAAGTCTAACTGGTAGATGCAAACAGACTTTATATCATTATTCTCGACACTGTCCTGCCCATTTCTACAATTGTGTGATATGTTTACAGTTGATGTGGCATTAAAGCATGACTAAATGTGAACAATGGTTATCTTTAGGTGGTAGAATTTTGGGTCGTTTCTCTTTTCCCTTTTTCTACTTTTATATTATCTCTGTGTCCTTTTGTGAGAGTATATTTATGTACTGGTGGACAATCATGTATTTTAAGTCTCTGGTCATAGCACATGCTGCTCAGATGATGGACACCCATTCACCTGGCCAGTCAGTGGGCAGCTCTGCAGCAAAAGATATAGACATGCCTTCACTGAAGCCAAAGAGTTAAGAAGGCATTCTGTGAAATGAATCATTCCAGGGGAGCTAAATCCCTGCCTTATCTAATTTTGTATCCTGGGGCTTATTAATTTAAACTCTAAAATAAAATAAACATCAGCTTTAAATAAGGATTAACTACTCAGCAGGGTCCTTAGATGAACAAACTGACATTGTACATTTTATGGTATGGATTGAAGGGACCATAGGATCAGCACTGGACTGTGATCCACAAGGTCAGCAGTTCAAGCCCACAGTTGCTCCTTGGAAACCCTATATGGGGTCACTGTGAATTGGAATCAACTCTATGGCACTTAACAATGACAATAAAGAGGGACAGAGCAGCCTTAGGCTAGGCCTAATTCTCTGCAATACTGAGGCAATTCTTTCCTCTACCAGTAGGATTTGGACCTGCTACCTTTGTTTATTTGCATTCCTAATTCCTTCTCTTCAACCCAGGAATATCACTGCGTTTTTCCTCTCTGGGTTGTAGCCTAGAAACCCATGCAGAGACCTGGAGAAGTTGTTTTACCCATTCATTTGTTTACCTTTCCTCAGGGATCATTGTCCTATGCTGCTTAATAGCTGATAAACCATAGTGGAGTTAGGATTTGTCCAAAGCGGTCTAATACCTAAGCCTATGCTCTAATCAATAGGCCATAGTTGTGCCTCATCCCTGCCTTGAGGGTTTCACTAATTTCTTAACCAAAAAAAACAAAGCTGTTGCCACTGAGTAGATTCCAACTCATACCAACCCGAGAGGACGTAGCATTTGAAGGCTGTAAATCTTTATGGAAGTTGGGTGCCATATTTTCCCCCTCACCTGTTAGTTAGCAGCCTAGTGCTTAACCACTGTACCACCAGGGCTCCCCACCAGTTTTAGTGAGGAGCAATTGAGAGTCATCTTCAGCACTGCTTTATATAGCATTAGCAGCTGATGGATATCCTTATATTGTTGTTGTTAAATACCATCAAGTCAATTCTAACTCATAGCAACTCTGTATAGGGTTTTTAAGGAGCAGCTGGTGAGTTTGAACCACTGACCTTGCGATTCAAAGAGACCTTGTAGTTGGGTACTTATCCTACCATGCTACACCAGGACTCCATATATTCTTATATTACTGCTTAATAAATTGCCTATCACTCATTTCATACCATGGGTTCCGTCATCATTAACTAATTCCAATTCTTTATATTGTCATTATGTAGGTAATGCTCAAAATCAGCTCAAAAAAGCATTAGTATTTGAGAATTGAATTCCTGACAATTACAATCAAGATCTTGCGCCTAGAGTTAGTACATCATGGAGATAGCCCCTGTTAGAAAGGATGTCTGTTAAAGAGGGGGTCTTAGGAAAACCACTACCAGAAAGTGACCCACAGATTACAAATCTGCTCTTGAGAGACTTGTAGTATTAAATAAGGAAATTAAATGCTGTGATTTCTAATACCTTAACAGCTATGCACTTATAATTATTCACTTCCCCTCAGGGAAATAAAAACCACAATCCCTGAATCACTAGCAATTTTTGGAAAAGGAGGTGCACAAAACTGGATCAGGCCTATTCCTGGAATACGCCAGACAGCTTCTGGAGATTAAAATAATGACCACTAATGGATATACATGTTTAATGTTTCAGTTACCGGTAAAATTAATATCCTGTTTAATATTAATAGGAATGATGTACGTCTCTGGGGTTGTTAATCTGTTACCTTTCACTACGTCAGATGTAAAAATAGCTCTCCATGATTAGCCAGGTGGATACAGACAGGCGGATGGTGGGGAGAGAGGAGGAAGAACTGAAGAGTAATAATAGGATGGTGGCAACAGCATGCATTTTAAATGCATTATGACTTATCAGAATTCTAAGGGAGAATGCTTTCTTCCAAGTAGAGATACTTTTTCAAACTTCACTCATGGATTCATTCATATTCAACAATATTTATTGCCTGCTTTCCATATGCCCAGTTCTTTACTATTTTAGCATATTTAATTGCCACAGAAACCCTTTGATGGAAGAATTGATATTATTCCATTTGGAAGAATGAAAACACTGAGGTTCAAGATCCTACAGCTAGTAAGGGAGCAGGACAGCACTGGGGTGCAGGTCTTTCTGATTATAGAGCCAGCACTGCTAATCCAGAACTCTTAGGTCTTGATTCTTTGGAAACCTCTTCAAATCTATGACATCATCAAAATTACAGGTGGCAGGACAGAAGGTTGGAAAGCTGCGCTTCAGAAAGATTGGGTGTCTAGGTGTACCCAAGTCCTGACTTCACAACCAAGAAGAATACTTAGGGAGAATCCCCTCCTTTGACAGCAACATCAAAATGTCACCATTAATCAATAAAAATGTGCTGACCACCTACTGTGTGCCAGATATTGTGCTAAATCCATTGCTATTGAGTCAATTCTGACTCATAGATAGACATTGGAAAAAAAGATGACCAAGACAAGTACAGTTCCTGCCTTCAAGGAAGCTAATGTTTTATATTCTACTTGGAGTCACACATATACACCCACTAGTAACTAATAGAAACCAAAATCAGTACATAAACATAAACACAATAAACCGAATATATGTTGATTGCTATTAAGGAGATACAAAGGATATTGAGGCAGGGCAGCCTACCTGAGTAAGAGAGGTCACAAAGTCCTCCCTAGGAAAATCTCTTTGTTAAGAGTCTTTGTGGGCCAAAGAAGAGAAACCATCATTGTGGCCCTCATGTAAAAACAATAGTTGGAGGATCAGTAAGTAGTTTTGAAAGTGAATTGGGTGCTTGAGTACAAGGAAGTAAAGAATGAGGTCTATTCATCCATCCATCCATCTATCCATTCATCAATCCATCAATCCATTCATCAATCCATCAATCCATCCATCCATCCATCCATCAATCCATCCATCCATCCATCCATCCATCCATCCAGGAACTGCTCCTGGTGATGCTGCTAGAATGAATACCTTCCAACTATTTATTTTCCTTACCCTTTCTACATCTACTCAAGACTAAAATCTTGGGAAATAGGATAGTGAAGGAGAAATTTCAGTTGGCTTGGCTTGGGCCATATGCCTACTTCTTGACTGGGTGACACTTCCTGTTATTGTTAAGTGCCATTAAGTCAATTCCAACTCATAGCAACCCTATACAGGGTTTCCTAGGAGCAGCTGGTGGGTTTGAACTTCCAACCTTGTGGTTCACACTCCAGTGTTTATTCTACAGTGCCACACACTAGGAGTCCTTAGATGACAATAGAGTATGTTAATTTTTGCTTTTCCACCAAGGTTGTTCATATTGGAAAAAGGAGATTTTCCATGAAACAATCAGGCTTGGTGTTAGGAAAGAAGACCAGATACTACAGAGCTGGGGAAGTCAACCAGAGGAGACAGTGACCAGAATTGAAACTAAAAGAAGAGAAAGCATTCAAAAATAATAAGAAAAACAGCCTGCAATTTGAGGATAGCACGAGCAAAGGCCCTGAGATGAGAACTTATGTAAGGTAAAAAGAGAAAAGTTTCATTTTCTAGAGGAAAAGGAATTGATCAGTATAAAAAAAAAAATAGTTGTAGAGTCGATTCTGGCTATGGCTACCCCAGGTGTGTCAAAGTAGAATAGTGCTCCATAGGCTTTTTAATGATGATTTTTTTGGAAGTAGATCACTAGTCCTTTTTTATGAGGTACCTCAGAGGTACCTCCAACCTTTGATATAGAAGCCAAGCATGTTAAATCTTTTCACCATCCAGGGATTTCTGGGAAACTGTGTATAAAGAGGCACAAATGGAGTAAATATATGTGTGAAAATAGATGGAGAAAGGAAGATAGAGAACGGACTGATTGGAAATGTATGTTTACTGAAGTAGGTAGATAAATAGATAGATGAAAAGTTGGGATGGATGGATAGATATGGATGGAGGGATAGAGAGAAATGATGAGGGAAGAAAAGGAGGGTAGGTGAGAATTTGGATGGATGAGTAGATAAATGGATGAGTAGATTGGTGGATGATTTGATGGATGGTAGATGGAGCAATGGAGGAATGGATAGAGTGACAACTGGATCTTTGTGAGCTGGTAATATTTGGACTTGTCCTCAGGTCGTCAACCCTTCAGCATTGCCATCCATGGTCCTATCACAAATGATTGAGCATCAGGACCAGAACTAAAACGAGATGAATATGGCTCCTAGGCACAGAATTAAGGTGGTACTAACTCTCAGACTCATGCAAGTGTCCTGAAAGCAAACACTTCCTTAAATCCTGCACCCTAAGCAGCTTACTCCCTCAACCTAGTCCTGGTCCTGTTGAATATCACCCACACACTTCTCCCAGAAAGGAAATAGACTCTCTGATAAAGAGAATTATATCTGTTGGTGAACAAATTCCTCAGAGCCCAGAGTGTTTCAACAGGACAACAAACAAGATGGTGGATTGGGTGGATGTATAGCAGAGAGCAGCGCCAACAACAACACAGAATACCCGACCAAGCAGGCTCAGGGGATGGTCCCACAACTCTGAACCACATATAAAGGTATACTTAGAAAGTTGGAAGGCTCACAGCTGGGGGAATTTGTGACAGAAGCAAGAAATCTATTGCTTTCTAGTCCGGGCTGCTTGGCTATGCCAGGAGCCACCATCTTGGGTGAGACCACGTAGGGGAAGGATCAGAGTGGCCACAGACACCTGACAGAACCGCTGAGATAAAGGAGTGGACATTCTTTTCTTTTGGTATCTTCATTGGTCCCTTGCTGTCCGCGCACCTCCATTCTGGTGACTATAGGGGTGCCTGAGCTAGTGGGCACCCCAGCCCCACCCTCGGAGGGTTCTACTATGCATGCGCACAGATCTCCTCGAAATTTAAAGAGACAGTTTCCAATTAAAACCAAACAGCCACAGCCAGCCCTGAACTGGTTCCAACTAGAAAAAAGGACTGAACGGGGATTGTGGAGCGGGGCAAGCAGACAAAAGAGGATATGGGCTAAAAATTAAATCCTAAGTTACATCAAAATGACCAACAGTGGTATCTTGAAACTTCTCAGGTAGAAGAGTGAAAAGGGAAGCCCATTTCCTGATCACATCTACCTGGAGGCATTCAGAAAGCATAAAAAAATATCAAAATACACACCCATCTAAGTATTAAGGCCACAGATAACCCCTGAAGATACCCAAAAAAGAGAAGCAGACAACCATATCTGCACATGCCCAGAAACAAGATAAAATGACTGAGGCAAATGAGCTGGAAGTAGGCCTACACTCCATACTGGAAGATGGGCAGGCTTTGGAAATGCCTGAGAAGGAATTCCTAAAAATGATTATAAAAGGTATCAAAACACTATGCAATGCAGTTGAGAAAAATAATGAAGAAGTCAGGAAAGTGCTACAGGAACAATCAAGTAAGATAGATACAGCATTGGAAACAATTCAAAACCTACAGAGTGTTTCAACAGTTTGTCCCACCTGCTAATTTTTTAGTCCTTTGCTGAGACAGGGTCATGTGACAGAACAACCATTTACCTGGTCTGGACCCAGACTCACTCTGTCAGCTTGTTGTGAGAATTTGATGTCTCTTCCTCTCTCTGACTTCAATTTTCTTCTTTGTACAATGAGGAAGGTCAGACTTACCTGAAATAATATGGTTCCTAATGGAGGTGGAATAGAAAAGCAGGAGGCACTCAGGAACTCTCAAGATAAGCTCTTCTTGAATCACAAGACTGGGGAAGCTGGTGATTCAGGTCAGGTGCCAGTTCAAGTCTCAAGAACCAAGGTCAGATGGAGGTGTACTTGGTTAGTAAAGCAAAAAAGCACACCACACACTCAAATTGCCAAGATGGCTCATTTTATATCCATCAGGATGGCAAAAGGAGCACTGTAGCATAGTGGATTACAAGTCAGGCTACTAACTGCAGGTTAGTAGTTCAAATCTACTTGATGGTCCATGGGAGAATTATGAGGCTTTCTGCTTCCATAAAAATTTACCATTTCAGAAACCCTATTCTATATCACTATAAGACGGAAATGACTGGATGGCTGGTAACCACCACCCCCACCCCCACCAAAGACAAAATTCACCAAATCCCTCATTAGATTTCCAAACTTTTACAATTAACCATGTTAACAATCACTCAGAGTTGAATCATGTAATCCTATCAGCATCTTCTCTTACTTCTTAATGCCCCTTACCCAGTTTTCAAGTATTTTCATATTTTAGTTTTACAATTGTTCTTCCTATACACCCAGATTTGCACTAGATACTGCTCAATGATGAGCAGGGCAGACACTGTTCCTGCCCTCCCTGTCCAGCAAAGAGTCCCATAGTGAATCAACAAGGTCAGCAGGTAGAGCTGTAATAGCTACTTTGGAAGCAAAGTCCAGTAAGCAGCAGGAGCCTGGAACAGGGAGTCTGACCTGGCCTGGGATCATGAGTAGAACAATCTCAGAAATATGAAGGGAATAGGTGTCCAGAGGTCTAAGAAAGGGGGCCAATGCCAGTACAGTGGCTCCCTGGTCGTACACCACCGGCACTGGCTCATCTTAAATGACCCCACTGCCTCAAGTTTAGAGCACATCACCTCAGAGTCCTTAAAAGACTGACTTGTAAGGTTGGATCTTGCTATGCACACAAACGGGCTTTTGAAGCTGTACCTTATTGGCACAGAAGCCTTGTGGCAGTCCCGGGTGAGGTTTTGGAAGATGTTGAGGGTGTTTGTTCAAAGGATGTGATTGCTACATTTCCTTTTCCATTTTTGATGTTTATGACTCGTGTTCCATCTTGTATCTGGATCCTAAGCTCTCTCTTCAAGCCTCATCTCATTATCCATTTTCCCCCTGATCGCATATTTTAGGGGCTGGTAATAGGGCTGCCTGGGGTGCGATGTATTACAGCCTGAGGATCTGCAAGACTCCAACACCCCCACACTCCACCACCACTCACAGAGACAAAATATTTTCATTTCTAAACCTCTAAGCCTAGAGGGGAAAAAGTTATGCAACCAAGTGACTGTAGAGGCTTCCTCTGAGGACTCGGTAGCTGGGGAAGGAATTTAGTTTCTGCCTGGCTTTTCTTAAGTAGCAAGCGTCTGTGAGACAACCTGATGTAGCCAAGGGAGAAGAAAGGTGTTCCGAAAGATATCTGCCTTCACTTATCCATGCCAGTCTAGAGACTCCCAACACTGGCTTGAGGCAGGCAGCTTCTGGGATGAGGTGAGGGCAAAGTCGATGTCCATAGTACGTGCTATGCAAAGGTGATGTTGATGACCTCAAGTTGATTTCAGCTCATAACAACCCACAGAATAGGACTCCCTACAGGGTTTTCTTGACTGAAATCTTTACAGAAGCAGATTACCAGATCTCTCACCTGGGTGGGTTGGGACCCTGGAAATAGAATGGTTAAAAGCACTCAGCTGCTAACCAAAAGGTTATGGATTTCAAACCCACCCAGTCATTCCAATGGAAAAAGACCTGGCTATCTGCCTTTGTAAAGAAGATTAGAACCAAGAAGATCCCACGGGGCATAGTTCTAATACGTAATGCATGGGGTCATAATGAGTCAGAATCAGCTTGCTGGAACCCAACAACAGTGATGCAAAGGTACACTATTTCATTCTGTTTTACATAAGGTGGCTATGACATAATAGCAACTAACAACAACAATGCAAAGTTGCCGTTACATTTACATATATACATTTTCAGTTTGTACTAATATGCGTATGTATTAGTTATCTGTGCTGTGAAATAAATTGTCCCACACTGAGTGGCTTACCACAGCATACACTGATCATCTCATGATTTCTGTGGGTTGGGAATCTAAGTAGGGGTTCACTGGGTTCTCTGTTCAGAATCTCCCCAGGCAGAAGTCAAGGTGTTAGCCAGCCTGTGATCCCTCAGAGACTCAGGGTCCTCTCCCCAGCTCACTAGTTGCTGGAAGGTTTCAGATCCCTGTTGGTGGAGAACTGAGATCCTCAGTTCCTGGAGGCTGTTCCGTGCCACACAGCCTCTCCCCAACATTGAAGTGTTCATCTTCAAGACCAATATAGGAGCTAATCTGCTTCAGTTTCTCTGACTTCTTCATTCTGTCCTCTAGATCCTCTTTCAAATGGCTCATCAGATTAGACCAGACTCGCCCAGAATACTCTCCCTTTTGATTAAAGTCCACTGATTAGAAACCTTCATCATATCTGTAAAGTCCTTTTACATAGCCATATAATATAACCTAACCAAGGGAGTAAGGAGCTCTGGTAGCGTAGTGGTTACAAGTTGGGCTGCTAACCTCACGGTCAGCAGTTCGAAACTACCAGCTGTTTACACAAGAGAATGATGAGGCTTTCTGCTGCCATAAAGATTTACAGCCTCAGAAACCCTGTACAGGGTCACTATGGGTCGGAACTGACTCAACAGCACTTAACAACAACAACAACAATCAAGGGTGTGCCATTTGCACTAGTCCCCTAGGGCTGCCAAATCAAAGAACTACAAATAGGTGACTTAGAACAACAGAAACACATTTTTTCACAATTCAGGGAGCTAGAAGTCTGATATCAAAGTCATGTCCTCTATGAAGTCTTTAGGGGAGGATCTAGCTTCCCATGGCTCCCAGCGTTTTTTGGCTTGTAATGCAATGTCACTCCAATCTGCCTATATTGTCACATGGGTGAGTTCTCTCTGCATCTGTGTCTCTATCTTTTCTCCTTTTCCTATAAGGACTCCAGTCATAAGGAGATTAAACCAAAACCAAATCCACTACCAACAAGTCAATTCTGACTCTTGATTAGGTGTCATCAAGTTAGTTCTGACCCATAGTGATCCTATGTGCAATAGAACAAAACAGTGCCTAGTCCTGTGCCATCCTCACAATTGCTGCTATGCTTAAGCCCACTGTTTCTGCCAGTGTGCCAATCCACCTAATTGGGGCTATCCCTCTTTTTTGATCACCCCCCACTTTACCAAAAAAGAAGGAAATCCCCAAGAAGGTGGCTTGGGATAGTGACAGCAACAATGGACTAAAGCATAGCAGCCCTTGTGTGGATGGCACAGGACTAGGCACTGTTTCACTCTGTTGCACATAGGGTTTGCTGATCTTCTACTTTACCAGGAGTCCTCGTGTGGTCTGTGGATTAATGTGCTGGACTGCAACAATGGTTTGAACTGCAAAGTTGGCAGTTCAAGATCACCAGCCACTCCTTGAAAACCCTATACAGGGTCACTATGGGTTAAAACTGACTCGATACCACTTAAAAATAACTACAGCCGCTTTACCAAGCCTGATGTCCTTCTCCAGGGACTTGTTCATTCTGATAATATGAGAAACTATAATCTAGCCATCTTGGTTTCTAAGGAACATTCTGGTTGTACTTCTTCCCAGATTTGTTTGTTCTTCTGGCAATCCATAGTACCTTTAATGTTCTTCTCTAACACCAAAGCTTAAATGAATCCATTTTTATGGTATTCTTTATTCATTGTTTAACTTTCACATGCATATGAGACTACTGAAAATACCATAGCTTGGGTCAATTGCACCTTTGTCTTGAAACTGACATCTTTGCTCTTGAACACTTTCAAGAGGTCATGTGCAGCAGATTTGTCCAATGCCATATGCCATTTGATTACTTGACTGCTGCTTCCATGAGTATTGATGGTTGATCCAAGCAATATGAAGTCTTTGACAACTTGAATCTTTTCTCCCCTTATCTGGATGTTAATTATTGGTCTAGTGGTGAGGATTTTTGTTTTCTTTACATTGAGGTGCAACCCATACTGAAGACAATGGTCTTTGATCTTCACTAATAAGTATTTTAAGTCTTCTTCACTTCCAGAAAACAAGGTTGTAATATTTACATATTTCAGGTTATTAGTGAGCCTTCCTCCAATCCTGATGCCACATTCTTCTTCATATAACCCAGCTTCTCAGATTTGCTCGCATGCAGAAATAGTTCAACTCACTCAGAAGAAGAAGAGGCAGGCTACTTGTAAATGTTTAGCCACTGAAAACCTTATGAATAGCAGTGAAACACCATCAAATAACACCAGGATATTAAATATTGAAACATTATGAAAAGCATGAGAATATTGTCAGATATCATGCTAGAAGATGACTCTATCAGGTTGGAAGACACTCAAATATGACTGAGGAAGACCTGCCTCCTCAAAGTAGAGTTGACCGTGATGATGTCAATGGAGTAAAGCCTTCAGGACCTTCATTTGCTGATGGGGCACAACTCAAAATAAGGAGAAACAGCTGCAAACATTCATTAATAATTGGAACATGGAATGTACAAAGTATGAATCTAGAGAAACTAGATGTTGTTAAAAATTAAATAGAATGCATTAACATTGATATCCTAGGCATTAGTAAGCTGAATCATACTGCTATTGCCCATTTTGAATCTGACATTCACATGGCTTACTATTCTTGGAATAACAAATTGAAGAAGCAGCCCTGTAGGACAGAGATTATACCTACTGCTATCAAGTCCATTCTGACTCATACCAACCCTGTATAGAACAGAGTATGCTACTCCCTAGAGTGTCTGATAGTGTAGATCTTTATAGGGGTGGACAGCCTCATCTTTCTCCCACAGAGTATGTGGTGCGTTTGAACCACTCATCTTGTGGCAAACACCCCAATGCTTTACCCACAGCACCACCAGAGCTCTTTAGACAGAGATTAATGGTGGTGGTAGTGTGTCATCAAATCAGTTCTGACTCATAGTGACCCTATATAGGGTTTGCTAGGATGTAAATCTTTACATGCTTGCTGAAAGTGAAGAGGACTTGAAACATTTACTTATGAAGATAAAAGAGCACAGCCTTCGATATGCATTACATCTCAATG
>NW_006408943.1:923068-923595 GCF_000296735.1 Chrysochloris asiatica | reverse complement strand
TTCATTTTCTTCAGCTTCAGTTTGAATTTGCATATGAGTAATTGATGGTTTGTTCCACAGTTTGCCCCTGGCCTTGTTTTGACTGATGATATGGAGTTTTTCCATCATCTCTTTCTGCAGATGTAGTCAATTTGATTTCTATGTATTCCATCTGGTGAGGTCCATGTATACGAGAGGTGACCCAACAGAATGCAGAAATCATTGGACAATCTATTTGATATCCAATGCGAGAAAAGTTTTACTAAAGGTAATACAGAAACAGCTGCAAGCACACATTGACAGACAGCTTCCAGAGGTTCAAACTGGATTCAGAAGAGGCCATGGAATGAGGGGTATCATTGCTGATGTCTGATGGATCTTGACTGAAAGCAGAGAATATCAGAAAGATGTTGACCTGTGCATTACTGACTACACAAAGGCTTTTGATTGTGTGGATCATGACAAGCTATAGACAACATTGCAAAGTGTGAGTATTCTGGAACACTTAATTATGTTCATGAGGAATCTGTACCTGGACCAAGAAGCAG
>NW_006408943.1:915335-921461 GCF_000296735.1 Chrysochloris asiatica | reverse complement strand
GACATTGTTTCATTCTGCTGTTCATGGGGTCGCTATGAGTCGGTTCCAACTCGATGGCACCTGACAACAACAACAAATCTTTACAGGTGCAGAAATCTTCATCTTTCTCCTACGGAGTTGCTGCTAGATTTGAATTGTTGGCTTTGTGACCAGCAGCCCAATTAGTAACCCATTATGCTACCAGGGCTCCTTTGCAGAGATTAGGGCCACCCTAATGATTTAATCTTAAATTAATACACTTACAACAAACCTATTTCCAAATAAGATCATAGTCAGAGGTTAAGACTTGAACATATCATTTTGGAGGGCACAATTCAACCCATAATGGTATTTCTTCATGTTAACAGTCTCACCTACACTCAAGAGGAGGGAATCATGCAAGGCATGTATACCAGGGTAATCAGAATTCTTCCTACCTGACATGCATTGGAATCCTGGTGTGGCTCTGTAAGATACATGCTGCACAGCTAACCTCAAGGTCAGTGGTTCAAGCCCACCAGCCAGTCCTTAGTAACCCTTTATAGAGTTTCTATGAGTCAAAGCCAACTCAATGGCACTTAACAACAACAACAGACATACATTATTTTCTTATGTACAATATCTGTACTGAGTGGACTCCCATTGGATATAAATATATGAATTCATTCCAGAGGAAAACAGAGGATGCTGGTCATGAACTTCTTTGGACTGGACTTCAGGAGACCTGGTTTAAATCTCTTCTCTTACTAGCTGTGTGACTGGGTAAGCCACCTAACCTCTCTGTGCTTTTGCTTCCTCATCTACAAAATAGGTCCAATCCAAGTATCCACATCATAGGTTGTTTGGAACCTTAATTGACAAATACATTAGGCACAGAATCTAGCATGAGAGATGCATTAAGTAGCTGTCCACCACTGGAATTTTGCTCAGTTTCATCATATTCCCCAATGTACTGCTGCACCAAAAGGCTCTCTTCCAAAAGAGGAGTCTCTGCCCTCCACTTTCAGCAACCCCTGCATTCCAAGAGCAGAGTAAGATGGAGCAATTAGCCTTCAGGAATAAAAATACACAGGGCTGTTGCTGGGCTGCCAGAGGGATTTATGAACTCTGCAGAAGCTTGTACTGCTACAAGATCGTCTGTCAGGGGGCCACTTCCCAGGTAAGAACAAAAACATCCCATCCATCACTGCCAGATCCTTCCCTGGCAAGATATTAAAATTTTGCTGTCCCTTTCCGCATTTTCCAACTCTTCCAGAGTGAGCCTGGGTTATTTTTATAATCAGACAAAAAAGTAATAAACCCAATTTTTTATAGAAAGACGTTGTGGTCAGGAATGCCAACGTCTGCCCGTTTGCATCTGTAGGTGGAGTGTTGCCAAAGCACATGGGAGTTTGCGATTTGTTCTTTTCTTTATTTAAAGCAGAGATCCATTATGCAAATTGATCGTAAAATTTTAAAAGCATCTTGTCCTGTCTCAATTAATTATACCCTTCATGAGCCCAGCCTCAGCACAAGGAAGTCCCCAGAGTAAGTTTCAGACTCATGAGAGGCAACATGCTAGTTTTGTCCTATCCTGGGGACTTTCCTTGTCTAGTTAGACTAGGGCTGTCTCTCTGGCCACGTTGACCTAATAGTCCCTCACACTAGCCTGCTGGTCACCACTACCACCATCATTACTCATACACACACATCCATACCCACATGTACATATGCACAGGAATATATATGCATACATGAATGTGCACATTCACACAATGCATGAATTTGTGCAGATATGTTTGTGTGCAAATATGCCTGCATGTGTACATGTGTGTAACTATGCCTGCATGCACAGATCTATGTGTACACACAAACACACGTGTGTGCATGCCTACATGTGTATAGTTGTGTGTGCACATATACATGTGTATCCACACATATGAACATTCACACCCACTATATGCAACACAAAATCATGCATACTCACTTTCACACACATGCCTACATAAACACACACTATTGGTCCCTGGAATTAGCTGTTTTTCCATTCTCTAAGAGGGTACTCCTTCAACTAGAAGGACACAGCTGGTAATTTATTGCTCAGCCCCTTATAATGTTGCTAAATGAGAGCAGCCCATTGGCTCAGTTCCATTCAGGGAGGAGAAAGGAAGCAAGCAGGCTTCCAGGCACAATAACACTAAGCACTGTCTTCAAGTCTGCCCTCCTTCCCCTTCTGTGGTGCAGTGTATTACGTGATATAACTCTTCCAGCCAGAGTCATATGACTGGGTGGGACCATGCAAATAACATATATGAATCTCTAATATAAGGATTGGAGTCCTGGTGTGGCATAGTGGGCTAATGCATAAGACTGCAAAGTCATTTGAACTGCAAGATCAGTAGTTCAAGCTCACCAGCTGCTCTTTGGAAACCCTATACAGGGTTGCTATGGATTGGAATCGACTTGATGGCACTTAACAACAACAACAATATAAGGACTGGTCAGTCGAGCTCTCCCTATCATCAAGAAACAAGGAGCAGGAATGGAGCACAGTCTATGGACCCAGAGAACCCTGTGCCCTGAACCTCCTCAGTCCAGGAGACAGAGAGCTTTGACACCAGATAAAGTGGCAGAGAAGTGATGGCAGTACAGAAATGACAGCAGCAGGGCCAAGAATATGAGACAGAATGCAGGGCTTCCTGGCTCACAGAGCAAGAAAGCTGACTGCCTTCAGGCAGGAGGTTCACTTGCAGAGTAGGGTGCCTACAAGCACTTAATTGGAGAGCTTCATTTACTGACCTCTAGAGCTTGAGCTGTGCTCTTCCAAGCTGATACTTATGGTGGAATAAACTGCTGTTTGGACATTTATCAGCAGCAGCATTAAGAGACCTTTGTAACATTATCTGAGCAGGGAAGAAACCAAGGGACTTGGTGGCTGAGAAGCCAAGGACTAGAGAGAGGCATGCCTCCATTTACAGCTGTGCAGGCGTTGTCGTCATCAAAGAATAACTGTATCCTGAGCATTACTGTCATACTTTTAACCTGTTAATTTCCCTAATAAATGTCATA
Organism: Chrysochloris asiatica; assembly: GCF_000296735.1. Lineage (NCBI taxonomy): Eukaryota > Metazoa > Chordata > Mammalia > Afrosoricida > Chrysochloridae > Chrysochloris > Chrysochloris asiatica. The sequence goes on along the minus strand of NW_006408943.1, from coordinate 918,434 downwards.
ATCGTGAGTGCTGCCTTTGAATTCTGTGTGGCCACTGCAATGGATTATTGAACCCAGCAGAGAAGTAGAGAGTGTCTTAGGAAGGATGGTTAGTGTCAGAATCAGTAAAGAAGGTTGAAGGGTGGAGATATGTCTGACCTCTACCTCATAGGAATCAGCTGATGCTGACTTTGATTCCCCTTTCCCCTGGTAAAGTCAGAGTAGTTCATACACAGCCCCCAGGCTATTTTTATACCTTCTCCATGAGGAACATGTTCAGACACCTCCACAAGCCTCTTCCTCTGCCCCTACAGCCTGCTGAGTTGCCATCTCAAATCCACCAGGACAAGATTTCCCTGAGGACCAGCATTCCTGTTCTTTAAATTCCCTCCCACCCACCCAGAGTTCTGCCTTTTGCCCATTTCCAATATCATTTCTGCATTATTCTATTGTTCCTCTCTCTTAAAAAAGGAACCTATAACTTGTTCTTACTGAGGTCTATATTGCAGATCACCACTAACAGTGTCAGCTGTGAACACCCATCCCCACTTCGTTTGCATTTTCAGAGGACTAGAGGATGAATTCTTTGTACCCATTTAATGAAAAGGGTATGCATGTCCAGGGATTGTTGTTGTTGTTGTTGTGTGCCGTGGAGTCGGTTCCGACTCATAGCGACTCTACACTGGCTTTCCAAGGCTGTAAATCTTTATGGGAGCAGATCACCTCATCTTTCTCCTGCAGAACCGCTGGTAGTTTCGAACTGCTGACCTTGCAGCTCACAGCCCGATTCGTAACCACTACTCTACCAGAGCTCCTATGTCCAGGGATAAAAATGAAATATTTTCTTTTCCCTACTAGTGACTGCTCTACCACTCATCTGTCAGTTTGCCACACTGTGGTGGCTTGCCTATTGCTGTGATTCTGGAAGCTATGCCACGAGTATTTTAAATACCAGTAAGGTCATCCACAGAGGACAAGTTTCTGCTGAGCTTCCAGATGAAGACAGACTAGGAAGAAGGAAAGATCGACTTCTTGCAAATATTTAGTCACTGAAAACCTTATGAATAACAATAAAATACTGGCAGCAGCAAAATATTGAATATTGAAACATGATTAAGAGCTCCAGAATAGTGTCAGATATAGTGCCAGAAGATGAGCCCCTTAGGTTGAAAGTCACTCATAATACAACTGGGGAAGAGCTGCCTTCTTTAAGGCTGAGTTAATGATGATAACACCAATGGCGAAAGCCTTTGGCACATTCATTTACTGATGAGGCACAACTCAAAATGAAGAGAAACAGCTGTAAACAATCCATTGATAATTGGAACATGGAATGTACAAAGTATGAATCTAGGAAAATCAGAAGTTGTCTAAAATGAAATGGCATACATAAATATTGATATCCTGGTGTGGCGCTGAGGGTTAATGCATCAGACTGCAAAGCAGTTTCAACTGCAAGGTCCGTGGTTCAAGCTCACCAGCTGCTCCTCGGAAACCCTATACAGGGTCACGAGGGGTCGGACTCAACTCCATGGCACTTAACAATAACAACAAAGCATTAGTGAGCTGAAATGGACTGGGACTGGCCATTTTGAATCTGTAAATCACATGGTTTACAAGGCCGAGAATGACAAATTGAGGAGGAATGTCATCACTTTCATCATCAAAAAGAACATATCAAGATCTGTCTTGAAGTACAACACTGTCTGTGATAGGATAATAACTACATGCCCGCAAGGAAAACCAGGAAATACCACTATTGTTCAAATTTGTGCACCAAGCACTAAAACCAGTGATGAAGAAATTCAAGAATTCTACCAACTTCTTCAGTCTGAAATTGATCAAACATGCAGTCAAGATGCCTTGGTGATAGACATGATGCTGGAGATGACATGATAGAATTTTGCAAGACCAGTGACTTACTCATTGCAAATTTACTTTTTAAAACAATACAAAATACACATGGACCTCAACAAATGCAATTTACAAAAATAAAACTGACTACATCTGTGGCGGGGGGAGGGGCAGAACAGGAGAAAACCTCCATTCATCAGCCAAAACAAATCCAGGGGCAGACTTTGGAATAGACCATCAATTGCTCATATGCAAGTTCAGGCAGAAACTGAAAAAAATTAAGACAAGTCCACAAGAGCCAAAATATGACCGTGAATACATACCACCTGAATTTAGAGATTTTCTCAAGAAAAGATTTGATGCACTAGACACCGAAGACCAAAGACCAGAAGAGTTGTGTGATGACATCAATAACATTATACAGGAAGAAAGTAAAAGGTCCTTAAGAAGACAAGAAAGAAGGAAAAGACCACAATGGGTATCAGAAAAGACTCTGAAACTTGCTCTCCAATATAGACATGCTAATGCAAATGGAAGAAATGAAGAGGTAAAAGAGCTAAATAGAAAATTTCTTGAGAAGACAGTCAAATATTGTAACAAAATACACAAACATGTGGAATTAGAAAAACAAAAGGGAAAAACACACTCAGCATTCCTCAAGCTGAGGGAACTGAAGAAAAAATACAAGCTTCCATTTGCAATATAGAAGGATTCTATGAGCAGGATACAGATCTCTTCCAATCGGTCAGCCAGACAGTTGTCTTCCAAATTTCTTGGCAGATGAGTGAATGCCTCCTGTGCTGCCTCACTTTCTTGAAATATTTCAATTTTAAAGCCATCATTTCCAGGTGCCTTATTCTTTGCCAATTCCTTCAATGTACCTTGGACTTCCTTCTTCAGTATCATTGGCTCTTGATATGCTACCTCTTGAAATGTGTATCAACATTAACCATTTCCTTTTGGTACAATGATTCTGTGTATTCCTTCCATCTTCTCCTGATGCTTTCTGCATCATTCAGTAATTTGCGCAGAGACTCCTTCAAAAATGAAAATTAAGGCTTGAATTTTTTCTTCAGTTCCCCCAGCTTAAGAAATGCTGAGCGTGTTCTTTCTTTTTGGTTTTCTGACTCCAGATCTTTGCACATTTTATTGTAATATTTGGCTTTATCTTCTCAAGCTGACCTTTGAAATTTTCTGTTCAGCTCTTGGACCTCCTCATTTCTTCCATTTGCTTTAGCATCTCTATGCTGGAGAGCAAGTTTCAGT
>NW_006408943.1:900770-914152 GCF_000296735.1 Chrysochloris asiatica | reverse complement strand
TTTTCTATAATCTCATATGCATGCTAAAGTTGGACAGTGAATAAAGAAGACTTTTGAGTTATGGTGTTGGAGGAGAGTATTAAAAGTGCCATGGGCTGCCAAAAGAACCAACAGATCCGTTTCAGAAGAACTGCAGCCAGAGTGCTCCTTGGAGGCCAGGATGACCACACTTCGTCTCTCATACTTCAGACGTATTGTCAGGAGGGACCAGTCGCTGGAGAAGGATATCATGTTTGGTAAGATGGAAGGTCAGAGAAAAAGAGGAAGACCCCCAACGTGATGGATTGGCCAAGTGGCAGCATCGATAGAGTCAAGCATGGCAACAGTAATGAGGTTGGCACAGGATTGGGCAGTGTTTCATTCTGCTGTGCATAAGTTTGCTATGAGTCAGTACGCACTCAATGACACCTAACAACAACATCAAATGAGCAGGATACTGATTGCTGCAGAAAGCATCAAAAGAAGATAAAAAGAATATAGAAAACCACTGTACCATGAAGAAATGGTAGATATTCAACCATTTCAAGAGGTAACACATGATCAAGAGCCCGTGATCCTGAAGGAAGATGTCCAAGGTGCATTGAAGTAATTGACAAAGAAAAAGGCACCAGGAGTTGATGGAATACAAATTGAAATTTTTCAACCAATTGATGAAGCACTGGAGGTATTCACTCATCTATGCCAAGAAATTTGGAAGACAATTATGTATCCAACTAACTGGAAGAGATCCATAGTTGTGCCCATTCCTAAGAGAGGTGACCCAACAGAATGAGGAAATCACCAGACAATATCATTATTTCACTCAATTGAAATTTTGCTAAAAATACTTGCAAAATGGCTGCAACCATACCTTGACAGAGAACTTCCAGAGGTCTAAGTTGGATTCAGAACAGGACATGGAATGAGGGATATCACTGCTGTTGTCAGATGGATCTTGGCTGAAACCAGAGAATAGCAGGAAGATGTTTACCTGTGTTTTATTGACTATGCAAATGTTTTTTATTGCATAGATCATGACAGGCTATGGACAACAGTTTGGAGAATGAGCATTTCAGAAAACTTATTTGTGCTCATGAAGAAACTGTACATAGACCAAGAGGCAGTTGTTCAAACAGAACAAGGGAACACTGAATGGTTTAAAATTAGGAAAAATGTACACCAGGATTGCATTCTTTCACCATACTTATTCAATCTGTATGCTGAGCAAATGATCCAAGAAGCTGGATGATATGAAGAAAAACGTAGCATCAGGATTGGAGAAAGACTCATTAATAACCTGTGATATGCAGATGATACAACCTTGCTTGCTAACAGCAAAGAGGACTTGAAATATTTACTTGTAAAGATAAGATAAAATACCATAGCCTTCCGTATGGTTTGCACCTCAACATAGAGAAAACAAAAATGTTCACCATTGTACCAATAAATAACATCAAGATAAGTGGAGAATAGATTGAAGTTAGCAAAGACTTCATTTTGTTCGGCTCAACCATCAACACTCATTAAAGCAGCAGTCAAGAAATCAAATGGCATATTGCAATAGGCTGTACAATACCTCTTTATAATGTTCAAGAGCAAAGATGTTAGTTTGAGGACTAAAGTGTGCCTGACCCAAGCCATAGTATTTTCAATAACCTCATATGCATGTAACAGTTGGGCGGTGAATAAGGAAGACAGTACAAGAATTTATGCATAGAGCTATGGTGTTGGAGGAGAATATTAAAAGTACCATGGACTGCCAAAAGAACAAACCAATCTGTTGGACGAAGTACAGCCAGAATGCTCCCTGAAACCCAGGATATTCAGACTTCATCTCTCATACTTCGGACATACTATTACCATGGGGAACAAGTCTCTGAAGAAGAATAACATGCTTGGTAAAATGGAGGGTCAGAGAAAGAGAGGAAGACCCCCAATGAGATGGATTGGCACAGTGGCTGCAGTCATGGGCTCAAATACAGCAACAGTTGCGAGATTGGCACAGGACCAGTGTTTTGCTCTTTTGTTCTTAGGGTAGCTATGAGTCAGTACATGACTCCATGGCACCTAACAACAATAAGTGGTTGTTCCCAACATCTCTCTAGCAATATCCCTCCTCCCCTTTCTACTGCTTACCAGGTGCAGTAGACTTCAAAGCATTCCTATATCAGTTACTACAGCAGCCTTGGGTCTTTCTTCAGGGAGTGTGTTTGGACCAGTGCAGCAGTACAGCTACACTGGAAAAGAAAGGACAGAGAATGATCAAGAATTCAGACCACAGAGGGTTAACCACCACCAGTTACTGTCAGGGTGATTCCACCTCTGGGTGACACCCAGTGTGTCAGAGTGGAACTGTGCTCCATAAGCTTTTCAATGGTTAATTTTTCAAAAGTAGAGTGCCAGGTATTTCTTCCGAGGTGCCTCTGCATAGACTCAAACTGCTTACTTTTAGTTAGTAGCCAAACACTTAACTGTTTACACCACCCAGGGACTGTCAACCACTTACTAGTCACAGAAAACTGAAAAGGACCAGCTGCTCCTCGGAAACCCTATAATGGAGTCGCCATGAGTTGGCATCGACTCTCTAGGCACTTAACAACAACAACCTAAAACAGAGTTTCCTAAGTAGGTGGAATTCCATCTTCATTCCTAGGGGGCAACTTCTGTTTAGAATTGCCATTGTCTGGTACCTCTAAGACCATAAAGGCTATGGACATGCCCTGGAGCACTTGGGGCTGAGTCAGGCTCAGCGGCCCTGATGGAAGCTGGGATGACCAAGCTGCAACACTAGGATCTGTGACCTCAGGAAGACCCCAGTAAACCCTGTCCTAAAGACACCAATCTCAGCTCCCCAGTTCTTTCCTGGAAGTGACATGGGAAGGACCCTAGCAAGTTCATGTAAGGCAAACCCACCTCCCGTAATTCCCAGGACTATAGCTCTGAGGAAGAACCCTGATCTAACCCTTAACACATGACACCTTTTCTTACCAACTTTATCTTCCTTATTTTGTTCCCACTTTATATGCAATGAATGAAGTCAATACCAATTTTATGATATCCACTCGGCACCACAAGCATCAGTTATCTGTCTGTCAGCCTCTATTCCTGGCCCTTGCTAACTTGTCTACAATACCTATTCTGATTGTGTTAACAGAATTAGCTTAACAAAAAAACTATGGGAGTCAGAGGCCTGACCTGAGTTAAAATCAGTGAAACCTTTTGCATTAATCACAATATAGTGCAAGTCACAAGACAGCACTCAAGCCATGGGTGGCCTGTCTTGCCCTCCCAGATGGCCACATAGAAACATATGGTCACAGCCACAATTAGAGCTAACATTCTAACATTCCATGAGGCAGAAATGCTGCAAGCACTTTGTAGATAATGAAGCCTCATGACAACCCCTGTGAGCCTCCCCATTTTACAGATTTGAAAACTGAGGGTCAACATCATTAACAAGCTGTCCACAATCACTGAACTATTAAGTGGTTAACATCTCATTTAAACCTATAAGGGCTCTGAAGCCTGGGTTCCTAACCCATCTGGCAGCTAACTCCTCTGACGAAAGAAGAAGAAAGAAGCAATTAAGAGATAGAAGGGACAAGTGATAGGGTTGCTTCTGCCAAACCTGGGAGGGTGTTTGGCAGGCAGTCCCCACCCCAGGCTTTCCTAAGAAGACAGCTCTCTGCAAAAGAGATGTCACCTTTCTTTGTCACATATAATTAGAAACTTCCAGAGACGCTTCTGGGGTTTGAACATGAGTACTATGCCCATACATCCTGGGAGCTCCAGGAGCTGATCCCAGGGGATGCAGGAAGAGTCCAGGGGTTTGGAAGCCAAGCCTGCAGAAAGGAATTAGTCCCTGGAGATGAGGACACCAATGGAGGTGGGAGCAGGCTACAGTTCCTAATTCATTTGGATGAAGCTTCTAAGCTATAATTAAGGAAGCATCCCTCCAACTTTGGAGTATACAGAACAATAAACAGCTGCCTGCTTTGATTAATAGCCAGGGTGCCCTGAATCCCTGCCCAGAAGCCTGGGCCAACGGCAATGCGCTGATTCCAAATGGAAGTTTGCCTTCTGCTAAAGCAAGAGCTCTAGGTTCCTCCTGCTGGCCTGTTGGGTGGGCAAAGCTGGGCCCCAAAACCGAAACACCAAACCAACTGCTATCAGGTTGATTCCAAGTCATGGTGACCCTATGTTTAACAGAATAGGGCTGCTCCTTAGAGCTTTCTTAGCTGAAATCTTTATAGAAGCAGATTGCCAGGGCTTTTATCCACAGTGCCCCTGAGTGAGTTTGAACTGCCAATCTTCGGTTGAGTGCAAACCATTTGCACCACCCCGGAATCTTTAGAGGTAACACCAAGTAGAACAAAGTCACAAAACCCCAATTCTTGGCTGTGAGGCCATGCTCACATTGGCTGTGATGTCCCAAGAGAGGCAAAGCAGTGAAGGGAATGATCCCAGAAGCTCTCTGGAATAGACTGTAACCTGGGAAAAAGCTTCCTCACCCTCAGGCACACAGCCCTTGCAGCTCCTCGCTCCTCTCATGCCACTCCTGCACAGGACAAGATGGGCACAGACACATAAGCCTGAGTCCAGTTCTGCCAGCAGCACTGAGCTCATTCCTGTGTCTGAGGCTACACTGAATGTGGATAAGAGCATATATGAAGTGTGTGGGCAACCAGAGGGGCCCAGGAAGCCAAGGTCAGACACCTGGCATGTTCTGGTCAATGTAGGACAATGACTAAAGAAGACCATACAAAAATCAATGCATTTGTGTTATGGTGTTGGAGAAGAGTAATAAAAGTACCAAGGATTTCGAGAACAAACAAATCTGTGTTGGAAGGAGTACAACCTTCTGCTCCTTAGAGGCCCGGATGATGAGACTTCTTCTCTCATACTTCCGACGTATTATCAGGACTAATCAGTCTCTGAAGAACATTATGCTAGGTAAAGTGGAGGATCAATGAAAAAGAGGAAAACCCCCAATGAGATGGATTGGCACAGTGGCAGCAGGAATGGGCTCAAGCGTAATGATTGCAGTTTTCATTCTGTTGTGCATAGGTTGCTATGAGTCAGTACAAATTCGAATAGCACGTAATAACAGCAACAAAGAACTAGAAGAGGTGATGTAAAGCCCCTTGCAGGTGATCAGCACCTTCTAGGCCCCATTCATCTGTATCCCTGAGGGAGAGGCATAGGTAGTATGGTCAGCTCTCCCTACCCTACAGCCAACCCCATATGGATGGTGAGTGACCAAGAAATCAATCTCAGCCATTTTAGCCACAGAATTTTTGAAGTTGTTTCTTTTTTAACCACAGCATGAACTAGCCTTATCCTCACCAATAATACAAGAGGTTTTAAGAGAAATATGGATAAGACATGCCCTGGAGCCCTGGAAGGAGCACTGGGTGGCTATCTAGGCTAGGGTTTGTGCTGCAAACTGCACAGTTGGTGGTTCAAACCCAGCAGCCACTCAATGGAAAGAAGATGAGAGTGTCTGTTTTAGACCATAAACCATAGACTATAAACTGTAAAGGTTTATAGTCTTGGAACTCCTATATAGAATGTCTAAGAGATGAAATAAGGAGCCCTGTTGCCACTGTAGGATCAGCACTGGACTGCTAACCATAAGGTAAGCAGTTCAAACCCACCAGTCACTCCACAGAAGAAAGATGAAGCTCTCTGCACCTATAAAGATTCACAGTCTTAGAAACTATATACAAGGTCACTGTGAGTCAGAATCACCTTGATGGCAATGGGTTATGTGTCAGAATCAGCAGTGGATTTGTGCAAAAACCATGTGGGAGCCATGTCTGACTTCCACTGCTTCCCAAGGGGGAAAGAGAATCAAACTCAAAATCAGCCCAATGCTGAAGTAAAGGTCAGACATGCTTCCACCCTACAACCTTCTTTACCCTATTCTGACACCAACCATCCCTCCCACCACTCTCTGCTTTACATCTGGGTTTGATCATCTATTGCAGTGGCCACACAGAACTTACAAAAATATTCACAGCTATGGGTTTTATTAGGGAAGTGAACAGGGTTCAATTCAAGATCAAAACCAACTCAGGATACAACAGTTAACCAGTCAGGAATGCTTCTTGTCTGCCATACTGTATGTACACCTCACTCTTGTCTTTAGCCTCTCAGTCATGTTTCCCCTTGGCCTCTGCCTCAGTCCATGGGCCTAGAGCCCAAAGCTGTCCTGTGTCTCCATGCACTGCCTCTTTCATCACCTCTGCTGTCGCTGTTTTCCTAGATAAGGGATCACACGTGCTCCTCATGCTCTTCCTTCTTGATGGTCCTGGGATCTTCCATCTCTGCTTCTGAGATGGATCCTTTTAAACCTAGCTGGAGGGCAAAACTAACCAATACCAGTCTTAGAGTCCTGGAGTCCTGTCTACCTTATTTGCATGGTCCCACCCAATCACTTGGTAGGAATTAAGAAAACTTTGAATAGAAAAATCATAGCAAGTAAATTCAAGGCCCCACACACTGTGGTTTGGGATTTTGTTTTTGGTTTTTTGTTATGTTTTGGTTTGGTTTTTGAGTCCCTGGGTAGTATAAACTGTCACCATGTTTGGCTACCAACTAAAAGGTTGGATGATGGCATTCACCCAGAGGTGCCTTGGAAGACAGTCCTGGCCACTGAAAATTTACTAGCTGAAAATTCTATGGAGCACAGCTCTACTCTCTACAAATAGGGTCACTTTGAGTTAGAATTGACTCTTTCTTCCCCAAGAGGTAGGACCAGAGCTTACAGCAGTTAAAAAGGCCAGTCTTGGCCCAGAACAAGTCCAAATGGCAGGATAGAAGCTACAATTTACAAGGGTTCACTGAGGGCCAGTGTTCTCATACACAGGGGCATGAATTCATTTCTCCAATTAGGCCCTGACAGGTGAAGTGAAGGGGTCACAGATGGATAAATTCTGGTGCTGCAAGAATAGCAAAAACGAGCAAGAGAAGGTTTCACAGCAATAAGAATTGCTCCCACCGAGGCCAGCAAGGCTTTCAGAGTCAGCCCAGGCTTCCCTTTCCATTCTGCAACCCCTTCTCACCTGGGGCCACAGTGGGTGTAGTGAAAACTCTGTTAATTCATCAACAGCCACTGTGTGCAGTGAGACAGCAATTCTCTTCTCATGCCCAAAGCAGGACAAAGAGTGGGACAAAGTGTTTTTAAGATGCTAAAGGCCAGGGTCTCTGTCTAGACCTGGCCCTGCCCTTAGAAGAGGTTGAGAACTGGCAAGACCTGCTTGGCTAGCATTAAATTTGGAACTATAACATTTGTGGATTAAAAATAGAACTAATGATATCTTTGCTCCCCATCAGGAGACAAATGTTGGGGGAATTATAGTTTCCTCTTTCCTTTAAAGTTTCTGCAATGTATGACATTTCCAAGAATCATAGAATTTTGTTGAGTCTTTCTAAGAATAGCTTCCCCCAGGGTCTACCAAGAGGGCATGCTGTGAGCCCTTTTCAGTGGGAGGAAAACGGCTCTCAAACCTCAAAAGAGTCTCCCTACTTTTGACTCCACATGAAATCCCCAGAACAATGGTTCCTAGAAAATGTCTTTTCATCACTCTGTGATGGAAAGATTGCCCTTTTAGAATCAGAAGCAGTGGGGCAGAAGGAGCTGGGATCCCTGCTGCCAGCCCACAGCCCTCACAAACCAGGAAGAGGTGGATTTTCATGCCCACCCCTCTGCACAAGTAGCACCCTGGGGCCCCTCTGCAGTTGTATGGCCAAGGGAGTCTCCTCCAGGTTTCAAAAACCAAGAACCCCCTGAATCAGCTACTTCACATGACTATATGTGAGAGACAGCCCACTCAGAAATCGATGTGCAGTCATGGACTAGAGACAAATCGACAATAGGCAGTGAGAAGTAAAGAGGAACGGAGACTACTGTACAGTGAAAATGCACAAAACTAGAATAAAGAGAGAAACAACAGACTTGGAGAAATAACAGCATCAGGCATGACAAGGAATCAATATATGGATAGTATAAAGATCTCCTGCAGTTTCTGGTCAGTTTCCAGACATCTACTTCATTGAGGTTTTTCCTTTTTTTGCTGACCTTCCACTTTGCCAAGCATGATACACACACACACACATACATTAAGGTGAGTCAAAAATTATCTGCACTCTGACTGTAGAATTTATTTTAATTTTAGAAAAGACAAAGAAATACATCATTTTTTTCTTCAACATAATCTCCTTGCTTTTACTATACTTTGTTCATCTGTCAACAAGCGTTCATATTCCCTTACTTAAAAATGTTTTAGGCTGAGCTGCATGCCACAAATGCACTACAATCTTCACTTCTTCATCAGAGGTGAATCTTCATTCCTGAAGGGCTGCTTTCAGGGGACCAAACAGGGGCATGTCAGATTGGGCAAGATAGGGAGGATGCTGTAACACCTCAAAATGAAGTTTTTGCAGTGTCAACAGTGTGGGCAGAGGTGTGTGGATATGCATTGTCATGCACGATCACCACACCCTTGGATAGCAGCAGTCCTCTGCATTTAATCTGAAGTTTAGGCTTCAGCTCTTCAGTGAGCATCTCACTGTTAGCAGCACTGTTGATTGCTGAACCTTTTTCCTGATAGTGTTCTAATACTGGCCCTTGAGAATCCCAGGAAACTGTAAGCACCAATTTTCCAGCTGGTTGATTTTGAGCTTTTTCTTGGTTGGCGATTGAGGATGTTTCCATTCCATATTCTGCCATTTATTCTCAGATTTATAGTGTGAATTCATGTCTTGTCACTAGTAATGATAGTTTAAAGAAACCTTTACCTTCCTTCGAGTATTGATCCAAATTGTGTTTGTAGATGTCCAAACACTTCTATTTATGTTTTTCTATGAGTTGTTTCACTACCCATCTCATACAAACTTTTCAAAACCCAAGTCTTTCATGGATTGCTTCATTGTCAGAGTCATTGCTGATTTGCAAATGATTTGTCTTATAATCCACTGCCAGGCTTCTTTTCAACAGAATCATTTCACATACACACTCAGTGTTGTCATCAGTCCTGGAGGATATAACCAGGGTGCAGATAATTTTTTAGTCATCAGCATACATCATTCAATACTTTGCACATGCTGTTGTTAGTGTTGTTAAATGCCATGGAGTCAGTTCTAACTCATAGCAACCCTGTATAGGATTTCCATAGAGCTGCTGGTAGGCTTGATCCACCGAACTTCAGGTTAGCATTCCAGTGCTTATCATATAGCACTATACCAGGACTTCATTTTGCCCATTGAATTCCTCAATATTTCAGGTTGAGACTTGAGCTTTTCTTTAATTCTTTCAGCTTGAGAAATGATGAGCGTGTTCTTCCCTTTTGGTTTTCAAACTCCAGGTCTTTGCACATTTCATTTGAATACTTAGTTTTGTTCTCTCAAACTGCCCTTTGAAATTTTCTATTAAGCTCCTTTGCTTCCTCGTTTCTTCCATTTGCTGTAACTTTCCTACACTCAAGAGGAAGTTTCAGAGTCTCATCTGATATCTATTTTGGTCTTTCCTGTCTTGTCAGTGACCTTTTGCTTTCTTGTATGATGCTCTTAATGGTATCTTAGAACTCTGCTGAGTTTCATTCATTAGTGTCTCTAATACAGCAAATCTGTTCTTGAAATGGTAGGATATATTCCAGGTCATAGTTTGACTCTTGTGGACTTGTTTTAATTTTTTTCTGCTTCAGCCTGAACTTGCATATGAGTAATTGATAGTCTGTTCCACAGCTGCCCCTGGCACAATGATGTGGAGCTTTTCCACCATATCTCCCCACAGATGTAGTTAATCTGATGTCTGTTTATTCCATTTGGTGAGGTTCATGTGTATAGTCACTGTTTATGCTGTTGAGAAAATTTATCTACAATGAATAAGTCTGTAGTCTTGCAAAATTCCTTCATGTGATCCCCAGCATTGTTTCTGCCACCAAGGGCATACTTTCCAACTACAGACCCTTCTTTGTTTCCAATTTTTGCATTCCAATCACCAGTAATTACCAATGCATGTTGATTTCATGTTTGATCAATTTTAGGCTGAAGAAGATGGTAGAATTGTTCAATTCCATCATCACTGGCTTTAGTGGTTGGTGTGTAAATTTGAACAATAATTGTATTATCTGTTCTTCCTTGTAGGCATATGGATATTATCCTATCACAGACAGCATTATGCTTCAAAATAGATCTTGAAATGTTATTTTATTGAAAAACCATTTCTCTTGAATTTGTTGTCCCTTTCACGGTAAACCATAAGATTGTCAGATTTAAAATGGCAATGCCAGTCCATTTCAGCTCACTTGTTGCTGTTGATGTTAAGTGCCTTTGAATCAGTTCTGACTCATAGCTAATGCCTAGGATATCATCTTTGTGTTTTCCATTTCATTGTAGGCAACTTTCAATTTTCCTAGATTCATACCTTCATACATTCCATGTCCTGATTATTAATGGATGTTTGCAGCTGTTTCTCTTCATCTTGAGTTGTGCCCATCAACAAATGAATGTCCTCAAAACTTTACTCCATTCACATCATCATGATCAACTCTACTTTGAGGAGGCAGCTTTTCCCCAGTCATATTTTGAGTGCCTTCTAACCTGAGGGGTATCACCTTTTGACATGCTGACTATGTTCTTCTACTATTCATAAGATTTTCAGTGGCTAAAAATTTGGAAGTAACATACCTCTCCTTCAACTAGATGTCTTAGCCTGGAAGCTTCATTGAAACTGTTCCACCGTGGGTGACGCTGCTGGTATTTAAAATACTGATGGCATAGCTTCCAGCATCACAGCAACACACAAGCCACCACAGTACAACAAACTGACAGATGCATAGTGGGGTCTTCCTTGTAGGCAAATGGATATATTTTCCTGTCACAGATAGCATTACACTTCAAGATAAATCTTGAAATGCTCTTTTTAATGATGAATGCTACTTCATTCCTCTTCAATTTGTCATTCCTAGCATAGTAAACCATATGATAGTCTGATTCAAAATGGCCAGTGCCTGTCCATTTCAGTCACTGATGCAAAAGATATCGATCTCTATGCATTCCATTTCATTTTTTACAACTTCCAATTTTCCTAAATTTATACCTTGTACATTCCACTCTCTGATTATCTATGGATGTTTGTAGCTGTCTATTTCCATTTTGAGTTGCATCACATCAACAAATGAAGGCCCTGAAAATTTTGCTCTATTTACATCATTAAAGTCAACTCTACTTTGAGGAGGCAGCTCTGCTTCAGTCATATATTGAATGTCTTCCAACCTGAGGGAACCATCTTCCAGCAGTATATCTGACAATGTTCCATTGTTATTCATAAAGTTGTCAGTGAGCAACCATTCAGAAATAGTTCTACTCTCCTTCTTCCTATTCTTAATCTGAAAACTCTGTTAAAACCTGTACCCCATCGATGGCCCTGCTGATATTTAAAATACTAATGGCATAGCTTCCAGCATCACAACAGCATATAAACCACCACAGTTTGTCAAACTGACAGACGAGAGTGGTATTCCTCAAATATAGTTAGGCTGTAATTTTAACAATGAAAGGAAGTTTGAAGTAAAACCCACCTTGATGGAGGCAGATTGTTGTTGATGTTGTCAAGTCAGTTCTGATTCACAGAGCCCCTGTATAGGATTCCCAAGGAGTGGCTGGTGCATTTGAATCACCAATCTTATGGTTAACAGTCCATTGCTGATCCTACAGTGCCACACCAGGACTCCAGATGGAGGTAGATGGGGTGATAATTTATCTAGGGTTTAAAATATATTTCCATTGGCCCCATTAACCTATGCCCTAGCTTTCAATCTACTCCATCACCAAGTACTTTGGATCCATGTCCTAAGCATCTACCTCCATCCCATCTACTGCTCCTCTTCTCATTGCTGCCCTATATCTAGCCCACTTCACTCCCAACTTGATGGTTTGAGTCAGCTCCAACTCATGGCAAATTTACATCTATAACGGTACAAAATTTTGTCTGGTCCTGCTTCATCTTCCTGATTGTTGTTGCATATGAGTCCATTGTGGTGGATATACATCAGTTCATCTCACTGAGGGTTCCCTTCATTTTTGCTGACCCTCTACATTACCAACCATGATGCCTTTTTCTATCAATTGGTTTTTCCTGATTGCATGTTCAAAGTAAATGAATCAACACCTTGCTATCTTTGCTTTTAAAGAACATTCTGGTTGTATTTCTACTAAAACTGATTTATTTGTTCTTCTGGAAGTTCACAGGAAGCCTAATATTCTCACCAACCCCACATTCAAATGCATTAATTTATCTGTCTTCCTTTTTAGTTATCCAACTCCTATGTGTATGAGGCAACTGAAAACACCATGGCTTGGGTCATCTGGGTGATTGCAATAGAAACAGTATCCTTGTCTCTATTACTGTGCCTTCCAACCCTTTCACTTCATGGCAACCAAGGTGACATTTTGCTTTTGTTTTTTGTTAATTTTGAGCACATCAAACATGCTTAAAACTATCTAGTGGGATCCCACTATACGTCACATAGGCTCCAAAATTTTAGCATAAGTCACAAGGTCTTTTGTGACCTGATGTCTTTCTCAAAAAAAAAACTGAAGAACATTCTAGCACAATGGGCTTCCCCCACTTCCCAAAATGGAAACATCCTTCACTCCTCCATCTGTCACATACTTTGCCTTTGCCCAAGCCACCTTCCTCTCTGCATTTATCCCACTCCCCCAATCCTTCATAACAGGCAAACACATCAGAGACGTAGACACACACATTCCTTCCCCTGATGACTTCTCCTTTTCATTTATAAGATAATAACTTAAATAGCATACCTCAGCAGGTCCTACCTAAAATTACTGCCTGTCTTAGGCTGGGTTTTCTAGAGAAGCAAAACCAGTGAAACATATATATGTATATTTAGAAAAGATTATTATCAAGGAAAGAACTTACAATTGCAAGCCCCATGCCCCCAGTGGGAAAAAGAGAGAGTCCCTCCAACATGTCCATTATATTGGGAGCAGGCCGTACCTCCAAGGAAGCATCCCTTCAATTGACTGGCTGCTAATAGCCACTCATCATAGAGCTAACTATGCCTGTATTAGGTTTCATCACCATGGGAATAAGCACATCCAACTGCTAAGCCTCTGGAAACCCTGGCATAATCAAGTTGACACTAAACCCTTACCATTACATTACACCCTTGCCAACTTGAAACCTATAACTATCTGCATAATCTCGAAATAAAGGAAATTGTAAAGGCATACTTGTACCTAAGATATTCCTAAAACATGTACAACTGAAAACACACAGGCCCCATTTACATCTTATATTTCACAAATGAACAAGGCAAAAATATTTGGTGCTTACATGTAAAACAAAACAAGACTATATATATATATATATA
>NW_006408943.1:890725-899020 GCF_000296735.1 Chrysochloris asiatica | reverse complement strand
TGACAACAAGAACAACAACAACAATCCAGTAGAGTCCTGGTGTGGCACTGTGGGCTAATGTGTCAGACTGCAAAGTTGTTTGAACTGCAAGGTCGGTAGTTCAAATTCACCAGATGCTCCTTGAAAACTCTACACAGGATCGCTATGGGTCAGAATCGACTCAACCATACTTAACAACAGCAATATCAATTCAGTACATTGAAGAGACAAGCAAGTTCCTTAATCTGAAGAATCTTCCTTTCTGATTGGAATTTTGAATGATCGCATGCAAAAGCAAAAGGTGAGTTCATCAAATTGTAGCATGTGACATCTTTACTTTCATCTTGTCAGGCTCTGGTCAGCTCAACGCTAGCTATCCAACATAGGTCAAATGGATACCAGCTACAAGTTTGGGAGTTCACACACACCTCCCTGCACTTGAAACCAGCTGGCACTCTCACCTTCAGACTAGCCCCATGGGCTAAGTCAGTGCCCGTGGGCTCAGGTGTTTACACAACCCCCTTCTGACCAGTCAGCCTTCCCGCTTCTGCTACCTTAAGGTCAACAGGTGCCAACAGAACATGTCCAAACTCAGCCTGTCTTCATTGCTGCATTTCCCCCAATTCCACTCACATGTAGACCCAGATGGTAACCAGCAAGCATATGGCTTATCGGTTCACTTTAATGTTCAATCCTAGAAGGGGTTTTCTCTGATAGGGGAACTTTCCTTGCCTTGATGCCTCAGAAACTCAAAACACCAAACTGTCTGCATTTTTCTTCTACCTGAATCTCCTGTGCTCCCAGCAGTTCTGGGTTGGTGTGCATGTCTTTTTCAAATGCAAATGTAACCAAACTGCAAAGACTCTGAATGAGGCTCAGGATTCTACCTAAAGACCCATGCTCTACAAACCCTAACACTGCCCTTTCTCCAATAGTGCCTTTTCCTTCATGGCTCTTACGTAAGCTTACATGGACTGCCTGTTCCTCTATCTCAATGCTCTCCACCTTGGAGCTGGTGACAGGTAGGACATGATCAGTCCTGGTTGTGAGGACTGTCTTCTGCACAGTAGGGTGTTTACTAGTAACTCTGGCCTCCACCTACTAGATATCAGTAGTGTTTCCACCCCCAGTTGTGACAACCTAAAATGGCTCCAGACATTGCTAAACATTCTCTGAACAAAATAGCTTGTAAACCCTGGATGTACCGAGCACCATTCTTCCAGCCCTGACCATAGTGCCTGGAACCCTGCCCAGAGCTCATCAGACATGCATCTGATGGAGGAGTTAGTGAGCAAGGGACTCAGACAGACACGTTTCATTCTCAAGAGACTCAGCTTAGCCTGACCTTCTGATGCTGGATCAACTTCTACACAGTTACCATCTCCTGCTTTGTATTATCTCTCAACGTATTATCAGATGCACCAGGGCTTTGTACAAACTTCTTATCCATCAAGGTGAAAACCAGATAAATAAAAATAAACCGATAAAAGTGTGAATAGCATGTGATCTCTCCCTTGCAACAAGATAATATGTGGACACACTGAAAGTAGGATGAGCAATTTAATGAGTCCTTGGTGCTCTGGCCAGGGGCCATCTCTTCCCTAAGCTTGTGGGAGATGCCAGGCTTTGTATCTCCTGGTATTTGTACCTCTAACAGTGTATCTGAATACTCCAGTTCCCTGGGATGAGTGAGCCATGATGCTTACCCAAACCCTGAACTCTTTCTGTCTGCAGTCCTAGAAACAAAGGACCATGCCACCCCTCACAGATGAGCAGTGCTGAACAAGAGACCTGGCAGAGAGACCAAGAACACACACACCCTCATCTCCTTGTTAAGCTCCTGCCCAACATAGGACTTGTCATATAGCAGGTGCTCAATAAATGTTTGCTGATGGAAGTCAGGAATGAAACAGGTCTTATGCTTGTGGGCAGAGAATGCAGGTGATGGCTGCAGGTCCCCACCTGGTGCTGCCTTCCAACAACTTGGAAAGTTTTCAGAGGACAGGGTTAGGCTCAGGAAGCTCCTCAGAAACCATGGTGGCTTTGGGAGCTTAGTCAGCCTCCCTTGAAGGAGAGTGGGGAAGAGTAGCCAGCTTAGCAGGATACTGCAGCTGCAGATGAAGATATGGATGCAGATGACAGTATGGAAGCAGATGCTGGTATGGATGTTGATACAGACGTGGATACAGACATAGATACTGATGTGGGTATGGATGCAGAAACAGATATGGATGCAGTTACAGAGTGCTACTGAAATTCAAATACAGATGTGAGTGATGCTGTGGCTATGGATACAGATGTAAATGCTGAAACAGACTTTGCTTTGTTTAATACAGGCACCAAGCACATTAGCTAGTACAGTGCCTAGCATACATAGCACCTAACCCAGAGTCACCTCTCCATAAATATCTTTTCATTCATTACTGAATGAACACTGCAATTTGGTGCAATTCCAAATCCCTCACCTTAGGGACATTAGCTTGTGTGTGTTTCTACCTGGTACTGGAATTTCCTCACAGATGAGCATTTAGCAATTTCTTTACATCAAACAGACCAAGCTTGAGAATCCAGCTGCTACTTGCTAGCTTCATGACTTTGGCAAGTCTCATGAGCTCAATAAGCCTCGGTCCTGCAGACAGGCAATCAGCCATGACCCAACTTGTAGGAGGGATCTGTTGGATGACTGCTGGTCCCCAGTAGGATTTTCCTGGAGCTCTGAGAGCTCTCTTTTGCCCTTACTGTGCAATGACCCAAACTGTCTTCACTGTCCCAACCAATAAGCAGCTCCTTTGACTGCCTGTTGTTCCCTTTATCGTTCTGATGCTATCCAGGGCATGTCTTGTCCATGGATGGAGCCATGCTTGCTTTTATGTAAACATCCAGGATCAGGACCAAGACTTCCCAAAGTGTTTTCTAAAGTTATCAAAAAAGTACATAACACACACATACACGCACAACAAACACACACATGCACAGGAACATGTGCACACCTCCATATATACATGCATGTACAATGAGTGTATGCGTGAAAACACACATCCTGGAAATGGAATGTGTTAACAAGACTCAACTTTTCTGCTCTGCAGAGATATGTTGCAAGACAAGTTAAAAATCTCCTATTTCAAAAATCACATCCGTCAATGGGCATTTTTGGAAACAAAAGAAAAGAAAGGAGGGAAGGAAAAAAGAAAAATTATTCCCTCAGGTCTCTCACCAGAGTCTGTCATGCTGCTCCTAAACACCCTCTGAGTAAGAGCTGCTCCACATCCCACTGACCACATCAGTTGGATACAAATCACAATCCATATTTTTTAAATAAAAGAGGAAAGTCCTCATGTAATTTAGTGTGGTTATTTGTCACCCATTCCTAAAAACAAACCTCCCTGGCAGGCAAGGCCAGTAGATTTATGGGGAGGGAAAGATATCTATTCCCGGGATAAAAGTGACGCCACCAGATGGGGTAATTGCTGCATAAGCAATAAATTATCCATTGATTAATTGCATTTCTAGGGCTTTCCAGGGTGTTTTTCATTTGGATAGTTTTGTACACACTACCAATAACTTAGAAAATATCAAAAGTCTGGGAATCAACTATAAACAGAAGGCACCAAAACCATTAACAGGATTCCAGAACTTTCTCATCAGTTTCACAAATGTGTCTTTCAACAATGAAGGATTTCTTGACACATCAGATACACAAATACTCTCTATCTATAAGGACAGATAGGAGTCCTGGTGTGGTGCTGGGGTCTAATGCACTGGACTGCAAGGTCATTTGGATCACAAGGTCTGTGGTTCAAGCTCACCAACCATTCCTTGGAAACCCAGATAGGGTCACTATGAGGTGGATCAGACTCAATGGCACTTAGCAATGACAATAACAATAAAGATAGATGGACTCCTACTATGGCTCTCTAGGATCAGCACTGAACTGCAAAACACAAGGTCAGCAGTTCAAACCCACTAGCTGCTCCTCCAAAACCCTATACAGGGTTGCTAGGAATCAAACTGACTCAACAGCCCCTAACAGTAACAATAAGGATAGATGTACTTAAGATAGCATTATAGTGTAGTTGTTAGGTGCTGTTGAGTCAACTCCAATGCATTGTAATCCTATGTACAACAGAAGGGAACACTGTCTTGTGTCATACTCACAGTCATTCCTATATTGGGGCTCACTGTTGCAGCCAGTGTGTCCACCCACCTCACAGTAGGACTTCTTTTGCACTGACTCACTTATTGTTGTGGTTGTTATGTGCCATGGAGTCAGTTCCGACTCACAGCAACCCTGTACAGGATTTCCAATGCTGTAAATCTTTACGGGAGCAGAAAGTCTCATCTTTCTCCCACAGAACAGCTGGTAGTTTCTAACTGTAGACCTTGTGGTTGACAGCCCGATTCGTAACCATTACACTATCAGGGCTCCTTGACTCACCTATTAGAATGGCTAAAATCCCAAGAAACTGACAGCACCAATTGTTGGTATTGATGTGGAGTAACAGGAACTCTAATTGATCATGGGTGGAACGCAGAGTGATGCAGATCATTGAAAAAGTCAGGCAGGTTCTTACAAACAGAGACTTACCATAGGATCCAACAATCATGGTGCTAGATATTTACCTAACTTTCTTTAAGACTATGTCCACACAGAAAGCTATTCATTTTTCCATGCACTTTTTTAAGACCCTTCGTATGTATGAATGTTTATGGGAGCTCCATTTAGAATCACCCAAAACTAGAAGGATCCAAGATGCCCTTTAATAGCTGAATAGCTAAACAAACTGTGATGCATTTACATTGTGTATCATAAATCCTGGACAGGTTACCCAGGAGGGATCAGTCCCTGGAGAAGGGGCTCATGCTTGGCAAGGCAGAGGGGCCAGCAAAAAAGAGGACTACCTTCAATGAGATGCAATGGCACAATGGCTGTAACAATGGACTTAAACATAGCAATGGCTGTGAAGATGGCACAGGACAGGCAGCATTTGGTTCTGTGTTACTTAGAGTCATTGTGAGTTGGAACCAAGTCCATGGCACCTAACAACAACTATAAAGTAAGGCACTTGACATACATCATGTCCATTTATTCTCATTAAAAAATAAATAAATAAAATAAGTCCTCTTCTTATGCCCATGTTGTGGGGGGAAACTAGAGGCTTGACTGTGTGGGATATGTGGCCCAGGTTGCTAATCTGAACAGCAAAGAAGCCTGAATGAAATGCTTTGAATTTAGCTCATCCCTTCTCCTCCTACATGCTGGCCATGGCCCAGAAACTTAAGCTTACTTTTGTAACCCTGAGATGACCAACTCACACTGCAGCAGATTCTGTGCAACAGGATCTGCTCATCATCCCAACAGCTTTTTCCTAAAGGATTGCTCTCTGAGGAATCTGAGCTGACAGGCTCCTGAGTCCAGTTGAAGGTGGAAGAGACCAGAGCAGCAGCTTCCCTCCAACTGCTCCAGCCCAGAACTTATTGGACCTACATGCTTGAGTACAAGACATACTGCAGGGTCAGCTTCAGGGGTCTCATCCTGTGTACCCACCTTGGCCACCTGTGATGTCTAGACCCTGCAGCATTTCTGGCAGAGAGTGGGCAGAGCTGTCCCAGGCTGGCATCATTGCATGGACACAGCTCAACAGATACCATCACAAAAATTAAGCAAGGAGGCCCTCAAAAGGATAAGAAATGGGAGTGAATGGGAGGGAAACGATGGAGATGAAATCCCACCCATAAGGAAACAGAAACATGCAGCTCTTAGAAGCCCGTGGGTTTACCTGGCTGCCAGCAGGATCTGACTTTTGGATTTTAGTTTCGTTTATTTTTTAATATGTGGAAAGTCTTGGAGGTTTCCAACAGAGCTTTCCAGGCCAGTCCTCCACTGCCACCTCCCAAACCTGCCTGGTTTCCATGACAACCATCCTGGTCTAAGCCTCCCACCCCATTGTGGGGGCCCTACCACTGCTTCCTGTTCTTACTTATGTAGTCCCCTCCCGTTCCATGCTCCTGCTTCACTTGGCCTCTTCCACTAACTGACAGCCAAAAATCTCTACAACAAAAATCAGACACAGTGAACCCTCTGCTCAGAACCCTCTGCTGGTCCCATTGAAATCAAAGAAAGCTCCCCAACATGGTTTGTGAACTTGATCTCATCCTATCTGTCCTCTCTCTTGCTTACCAGTCTCACCCATAATGGTCTTTCTTTGCATCAAATATCCCTAAACTCATTCCTATTTCAGAGCCTTTGTATATGCTATTCCCTCTACCTGGAACATTATTCCCAGAATCTCTGCATGTTAGGCTCCTTCTTTCCATGTAAAGGTCTGCTGAAATGTCACCACCTTAGGAAAGCCTGCCCTGACTATCTAACCTCAATTTGCACAACTGTAGAAACCTCTCCATCACAACTCTGGTTTTATTTTCATCATAATACACTACCACTCCCTGATCTTTTCTTGAATATGCATTTACCTATTTTCTGCCTCTGTCCTGGACTAGACAACATGACCCCAAAGAGCACAGTGTTGGCCTTGGTCCTCATTCTACTCCCAGGGTCAGAAGCAGGACCTGCTACACAGTAGATGGTCTGTAAGTGTTTGGTAAATGAGTATCTCCAGTCCATTAACTTTAGGGATTAAAGTTCAGCCCTGGTATAGGGGTGCCCACTGCCACTGGACATGCAATAAAGTCTTCTACAAGTCCCACACATCCACCATCTAGCCCAGGTCTGAATTCAGGACTCCTCTAGAGCTCATATTCCCATCACTACACTTTCAGGACCATGTTAAAGTAACACATCTAATCTGCAGTCTCTTCTCCACGTCCACTATCTTAATCCAACCATGAATGGTGGGTGCTATGTTTTAACATCCACACCACCATTGTGCAGTGACATACTCCATAAGTGCTAGTTGGACTTAGGTGTTGCTCTGTGAACACACCTGTGAACCTATGAACCCACCTTGTGTTCCACCCAGGGGAAAGGGAAGAGTTTCCAAATGGCAACACAGAGCATACTGTTTATCCACTTGCTCTAAAACTGAACTAGTAATATTTTTACGACAATGGCTGGAATCAGTACAATCAATTCATAATTCATATTTTCCCAACAGCATTATTCAGGGGTAACTAACTGGTCAAATTATATGCTACCATCAGCATTCTAAGCATTAGCCCTGGAGAGAAAGAAAGTCTCCCTGATGAGAGGGATGGTTCTTAGGTGATTTCTGGCCACAAAATCTCACTCATCACCTACCCATCCAGGCCAAGAAAAGAATCTCTAGACACTTTTTATTTACCTCTAGGCTGGTGCAGGATTAGGAAGAAAACTGAGTAGTGGATCCTCCCCAAGGCTTGTGAGAGCTCTGATCCTCAAATATCTAACTAGCAGGCATCACATAATTTATTCAAGAGACAACTGGGCTGAGAGGGGGCAGAAGACACCTGGTCTCCAGCCTTGCCTGTGCTGCAAGCTAAGCCTTGGGCAACTCACTCCCTTCAGTAGGTTGCTTTCTACTCTGTCAAAACAGACTGTTGGGTTCCACATTCAGGACAATGGAGAAAGCATATGTTTCCTTAGACTAATGCTAAATGCAGTTAACAATCTTGAATGCTGCAAAACAATCAAAAGAAAGTTTTGAAAGTGAAGAGAAGGAGGAAGACCAGCTAAAGACCTTGGGACAGGAGCAAGAACAGAAAGTTCCCTGGGTTGTCTATTTACCTCAAATATCTCAGATTTAGAGATGAAGAAGCCAGCCACTCAAAAGCACTAATGTTTGCAAGCAAGAAAATTCCCCACAAAGGTCTGCTTTTTCTAGCAGAAGGACCAGCAAAGAAATACAGAAAACTTTCAGACAACAACTACCCTACTCCAAGCAAATACCACATAAAACATTGTGGCCCCACCTTTGCCTCTGCCAGCAAAGACCTAGACTCCTGCCCTACTGAGGCTGTAGTGAGGTGCTCAACCACCTCCTTCCAGGATGGTGTCAGAGAAAGCCAAGTAGAAATGTCAGTGGAGACCATGTAGGGAGCCAGGTCTTTCACCCTAACCCCAAAATAACGAGGTGCTCCTTGCCAATTCTGCTTGGACAGTATTATTGCTGTTTATTAGGTGCTATCAAGTTGATTCTGACTCATAGCCACCTTATGGACAACATACGAAAACACTGTCGGGTTCTGTGTCAGGCCCACAATCTTCGTTAAGCTTAAGCCCATTGCTGCTGCCACTGTGCCAATGTATATCATTGAGCATCTTCCTCTTTTTCACTGACCTACCACTTTATTGACTACGCAAAGGATTTCGATTGTGTGGCT
>NW_006408943.1:886190-890070 GCF_000296735.1 Chrysochloris asiatica | reverse complement strand
TGGTGTTGAAGAATATTGAAAGTGCCATGGGCTGCCAAAAGAACCAACAGATCTGTGTTGGAAGAAGTGCAGCCAGAGTGCTCCTTGGAGGCCAGGATGGTCAAACTTTCTCTATCATACTTTGGACATATTGTCAAGAGGGACCATTCACTGGAGAAGGATATCATTTATGTTAAGGTTGAGGGTAAGAGTAAAAGAGGAAGATGGGAACAATTGTGAGGTTGGCCCAGGACCAGGCAGTGTTTCATTCTGTTGTGCATAGGGTCACTATGATTTGGTACCAACTTGATGGCACATAACAACAACAACAGCATTATATCCATTATATCTAGCCTTATATCCCTCTCCAGAAACTTGTCCCTCCTGACAACATGTCTAAAATATGAGAGAGTCTTACCATCCTGGCTTCCAAAGTGCATTCTTGTGCTTCTTCCAACACAGATTTGTTTGTTCTTCTAACAGTCCATGGTACTTTTAATATTCTTCTCCAACACTATAACTCAAATATATCAATTCTTCTATAATCTTCCTTATAAACCACTTTCACAGGTATATGAAGCTATTGAAAATATTATGGCTTGAATTAGGTACACTTTAGTCCTCAAACTGACATCTTTGCTTTTGAAAACTTAAAATAGGTCTTGTGCAACAGATTTGCTCAATGTAATGCATCATTTGATTTCTTGACTGTGGCTTTAAAGAGTTTTGATGGTGGTTCAAAGAAAAATTAAGTATTTGAGAACTTCAATATTTTCTCCATTTATCATAATGTTATTTATTGCTTCAGTGGTGAGGATTTTTGTTTTCCTTACACTGAGGTGCAGCCCATACCAAAGGTATGGGTGGCATTAGAAGAGGTCTAATGGAGATTCAGGACTTTCCCTATCATCCAGCAGTAACAAGGCCACCATACTATGGTATCAGTGGAGTTCATATGGAGATCCAGAACTTCCACCTCAACACAACAGTAATAAAGAATCCTACACCTTGCGTGTCAACAGAGGTTGACATAGACTTCTGCCTTTTCCTAACAGAAATGAAGCAACAGCTCCCTTTCACATGCCAGACCTTTCAGCAAAATCCAACTAAAAGAGAAGCATTAAGCAACATATCAAGTCTATAATACAATACAAAAATATCCAAGTTTCAATTAGAAATCACTCATCATAGAAAGAACCAGAAAATTGCAAAGTAAATGAAATGAGAATATAAATACCAATGCTGGTGATAAAGACATGAGAATTATATGACAAATATTTTTAAGCAGTCATGATTTAAAAATGTAATTTTATAAGTAGTCACAAACATGCTAAAAACAAATGCAAAAATTATTAAATTCCATGCAAAAATTATGAAATTTCATTAAATAAGTAAAATCTCAGCAAAGAAACATAAAAGAAGTAAATGAAAATATCCTTCTGATTTATAAAATACAATAAACAAATTAAAATTCTCAACCAAATTAAAATGCTTATAAGAAGAGAAAGTACAGAAAAACAAATCTGTGAATTGGAAGATAGAACAATAGAAATTACTAAATCTGAACAACAGAGAGGAAAGACACTGAACAAATTTTTAAAAACATGAATAGTCCCTCAGAATCTGTGGTACTATAAGATCTAATATTCATGTCATCAGAGTCTCAGATCAAAAGGAAAAAGAGGAAAGCACTGGAAATATATCCAAAGAAATACTGTCTAAAACTTCCTAAGAGTTTTTAAAGAGATCTAGAGTCCTGGTTTGGTGTTATGGGTTAATGCGTCTGACTGCAAAGTTGTTTGAACTGCAAGGTCGGTGGTTCAAGCTCATCAGCTGCCCCTCAGAAACACTATAATGGGTACTATGGGTCAGAACAATTAGACAGAACTTAACAACAACAAAAAAGCTATAGATTAAAGAAATTAACAACCCCAAAAAACATAAACCCAATGAATTTTCTGAAATTAAAAACAAAGAAAAAAATCTTGAGAACAGCCAGAGAAAAATGACACCTTACTTATAAGGAAAGATCTGTTAGCTCTATTAGAAAGACAGCAGGTTTCTCAGTAGAAACCATGTAAGCCAGGAGGAAGTGACATAGTATTTTTCAAGTGTTGAAAGAAAAGAACTTTCAACTAAGAGTCTCATACTCAATTAATATATTCATCAGGAATGAAAGGGAAATAGATACACCTAATTTATGGACTATCTCATTATCTGACATTTCACATTTTCAACAATAGCCAAAAACGTACTACCTTACTAAGTTACTTATTAGCAGAATACATCTGGTAGTAACAAATACTGAAGTATGAGAAAAGAGTAACAAGGCAGTGATGGGTGAGGTTTTGTGTCAATTTGACTGGGCCATAATTCTCAGTGGTTTGGCAGTTATGTAAAGATGCAATTATGCAACTATGTTATAATGCAGTTATCTACATTTTGTAATCTGATGTGGTTTTTAGTCTTGAATTTTGGCCCTCCTTCTATCTTGTGGGAGAGCTTTCTATTTATGTCTCACCTGACAAGAAACAGCAACTGAGACCATGTAGCCAAGCTATAAGTACACTCTGTAAAACCCCACGAATAGGACAAGAGCCAACACTAGCTACTATAAACTATAATGTACAGAAACTATGTCTACTATGAACACCTGCTGAAAACACTCTGAAGTGAACTGTAAGAACAGTGAACACAGAAGTCATTTCCTAATCACAAGTACTAGGAGGCTTTTGGAGTGTACTTAAGAATACACCATCAGACACTCGTCTATTTAATACAAATACAACACCACCACAATATCTAAAGGCAACAGAAAATTTCTGCTAACGTACAGAAACAAGACAGAGTAGGTTAAAAAAAAAAAAAAAAGACCAAGAAGAAAAGCTAAGAATGGCATTGGAGGGTGATGAGATTTTAGAATTGTCTGAAAGGGAATTTAGGAGAATGATATTGAGATGTACCCAAAAATGCCATAGAAGGGTGAGGAAGATAAGGAAGAAGTCAGAAAAACACTACAGGAACAATCAAACAAAACATATACAACATTGCAGTCAATACAAAACCTGCAAAAAAAAAAAAAAAAAGGTCCACCTGATTAATGCTAAAATATCAGGAATGAATAATACCCTAAAGGGCAAAGGAATAGAATTAAAAGGATGGAAGCTCAAATCAGCAAGCTTGAAGATAAATCTCTCAATATGGCTTAGATTGAAGAGCAAGAATAAAAAACAATGAAAAAAATCTGAATAAAGCCTAAGATTCATGTGGAACATGAAGGATAATAAATAAGGTTACTGGAGTACTACAGCAGGAAGAAACAACTAAAACCACAAAAGAGATAGATGAAGAGCTGCTGGAAGAGAATTTTCCTAACATCTTGAAGGACAAGAAGATAAGCATTCAAGAAGCTGAATGAACAGGATAGACCCCAAAAGAAAATTCCCAAGACATACCATAATCA
Organism: Chrysochloris asiatica; assembly: GCF_000296735.1. Classification (NCBI taxonomy): domain Eukaryota; kingdom Metazoa; phylum Chordata; class Mammalia; order Afrosoricida; family Chrysochloridae; genus Chrysochloris; species Chrysochloris asiatica. The sequence continues at coordinate 886,628 of NW_006408943.1, read as the reverse complement.
AACTCTCCAAAATCAAAGTCTGTATGGGTTCTGCTAAGAAATCGGAGCTTAATCTTTATTGACTCTCCTTTGTAGCTAACATTTATGTTTTCCTGACTTCTTTTAGGATCTCTTTTGTGGTATCTGTTCATTGGCCACCCACTGTTTACACATCTCCATTCTGGTGACTAGAGGGGGTGCCTGAGCGAGTGGACATTCTCCATCCCCACCAGTGTTGGGTTCTTCTGCCATGCATACGCACAAATGATCTCAGCCCAAGAGCCATCCCTGAAATGATCTTAAAAGGGGAAAGGCCAGAACAAGGGATGTGGAGAGGGAAATAGAGTTTAAAAACAAAACAGGATGAATATTAAATTAAATCCTGAGGTACAGTATAACAAACAACAATGACATCTTGAAATCTATCAGGCAGCTTTGAAGGCAAGAAGCTAAAGAGAG
>NW_006408943.1:865241-875055 GCF_000296735.1 Chrysochloris asiatica | reverse complement strand
TGAGAAAGCTGGACAGTGAATAAGAAGACCATAGAAGAATTGATGCTTTTGAGTTATGGTGTTGGAGGAGAATATTGAAAGTGCCATGGGCTATCAAAAGAACCAACAGATCTGTGTTGGAAGAAGTGCAGCTAGAGTGCTCCTTGGAGGCCAGGATAGCCAAATTTCGTCTCTCATATTTCAGATATATTGTCAGGAGGGACCAGTCACTGGAGAAGGATATCATGTTTGGTAGGGTGGAGGGTCAGAGAAAAAGAGGAAGACCCCTGGTGAGTTGGACTGGGAAAGTAGCAGCATCAATGGACTCAAGCGTGGCAACAATAGTGAGGTTGGCCCAGGATTAGGCAATGTTTCATTCTGCTGTTCATAAAGTCATTATGAGTCGGTACTGACTCGATTGCACCTAACAACAACAACAACATGATCCAACAATTCCTCTACTAGGCATATACCCATAAGAAATACGAGCCAGATGTGAGTAGATATATGAATAGCAATGTCACTGGCTGTGACAATATCAAGCAAGCTATTTGCTTTGGGGCCATCAAGGCAAGAAAAGTCAACCCATCAGTGTAAACCCCTTTCTAAGACTGAAACCCTAAGGGAAGACACAAACACTCTTCTAGGCTCGCTGGTGAATTCCCTAGTCAACATGTGAGTGGAAGTATGGGAAATGCAGCAATAAAGACATGGACTAAGTCTGTCCATGTTCCATAGACACCTAATGACCTTGAAATGAGAGAGAAAATAGGAAGGGCTGGCTGGTTTGAAATTCAGCAACCTGAGCCCAAGGACACTGACCTAGCCACTGGGGGCCAGAGTTAAGAGTGAAGTGACCAGCTGATCTAAAATGGGGGGAGGCATGTGAGAACTTCCAAACTAGCAGATAGTACCCATTTACTAGCTTGGATAGGTTGCTGAATAGAACTTGATCAGATGAAGTTAAAGAAGTTTGACATAGGGAGCAAGTGTAAATTACTACAATTTGATGAACTGGACCTTTGCTTATGGATGAAGTTGCCCAAAATTTCAACCAAAAGGGAAGAATTCTTCAAATCAAGCATCAAGCTTGCCTCCTCAGTACACTGGGTTGATAGGAAGTGGCAACTTAGACTTCTGCTATCTAAATTGTTGTTCTTGTTAGGTGCCATTAAATTGGCACCAATTCATAACGATCTTATGCACAGCAGAACAAAACACTGCACATTCCTGGGCCAACCTCAATACTGCTGCCATGCTTGAGACCATCAATGCTGCCACTTGGCCAATCCATCTCATTGGAGGTCTTCCTCTGACCCTCCACCTTACCAAACATGATATCCTTCTCCAGCAACTGGTCCCTCCTGACAATATGTCCAAAGTATGAGAGAAGAAGTTTGGCCATCTTGGCCTCCAAGGAGCATTCTGGCTGTACTTCTTCCAAAGCGAATCTACTGGTTCTTTTGATAGCCCATGGCACTTTCAATATTCTCCTCCAACACCATAACTCAAAAGTATCAATTCTTCTATGGTCTTCCTTATTCCCTGTCCAGCTTTTGCATGCATGTGAGGTTATTGAAAATACCATGGCTTGGGTCAGGCACACCTTAGTCCTGACATCTTTGCTCTTCAACACTTTAAAAAGTTCCTGTGCAGCAGATTTGCCTAATGCAATACGTCATTTGATTTCTTGACTGCTGCTTCTGTGGCTATTGATAGTTGATCCAAGAAGAATGAAGTCCTTGACAACTTCAATCTTGTCTCTGTTGATAAAAATGTTGTTTATTGGTCCAGTGGTGAGGATTTTTGTTTTGTTGACATTGAGATGTAATCCATATCGAAGGCTGTGCTCTTTGACCTTCATAAGTAAATGTTTCAAGTCCTCACTTTCAGCTAGCAAGGTATCATCTGCATATTGCAGGTTGTTAATGAGTCTTCCTCTAATCCTGATGCCACATTTTTCTTCATATAATCCAGCTTCTCAGATTATTTGCTCAGCATACAGGTTGAATAAGTATGGTGAAAGAATACAACCTTATCACACACCTTTTTTACTTTAAAACATTCAGTGCTCCCATGTTCTGTTCTAACAACTGCCTCTTGGTCCAGGTACAGATTCTTCATGAGCACAATTAAATGTTCAGGAATACTCATACATCACCATGTTGTCCATAGCTTGTCATGATCCACACATTAGGGGGCTGTAAAGGCATGAAAGGGGCTCTGGTAGCATAGTGGTTACAAGTCAGACTGCTAACCTCAGAACCAGCAGTTCAAAACTACCAGCTGATCCATGGGAGAAAGATGAGGTTTCTGCTCCCTTAAAGATTTACAGCCTTGGAGACCCTGTACAGGGTTGTCATGAGTTGGAACCAACTCCAGGCAAATAACCACCACCACCACCAAAGGTATGAAAGAAGCTCTGGTAGCATAGTGATTACGAGTTGGGCTGCTAACCTCACAGTCAGCAGTTTGAAACTACAAGCGTTTATGTGGGAGAAAGATGAGACTTTCTGCTCCTGTAAATATTTATAGCACCGGAAGCCCTATATAGGGTCCCTATGAGTCGGAACCAACTCCATGACACACCAGGCATGAAGTGGCTAGCTTATAAGCTTTCATGAGGGTGCTTAGTGTCATAACTAAAGCGGTAAGATGGAATCCCAACTGAACAGTTTTCCTCTTGTCTAGATAGGTCTGGTAAATTATTGAGATAGGTTTTTATGATTCAATTGTGAGTAATTGTTATCAGGACTAATGGTGATTGTCACAATTGTAAATATAGAAGAAGTGTAACTAAAGGTGGGGAGCCATTGATCTGTCAAATCAGGAACAATGAACCATAGGAACTTCAAAAGGGAATAGCATGAGAGTGAGGTATCCTAACAGAAAAGTTGTGATAATTGAGATGGTGGCAGAGGTGATGGCAAAGAGAGACAGAGTAGCAGAGGACTCTAGGCCCATGGAATAAGAAAGGCAGTGTGCCTACAGGCAGGAGGCTGGCTTGCAAAATGTGCCCTTTGGACATTTAACTGAATATATATTTTCAATATGGTATGTGTACATCAAAAGAGAAAAAAAAAAAGGTGATAGAGGTAAATACTGTTAGCTGATAGTGCAATGAAGGGAATATAAGCATTGCAATGATTTGTTGAATGTAAAATTGATGATTTGCCCTGTAAACCTTCGCTCAATTCACAATTAAACCTTAAAAAAAAAAAAAAAAAGATTTACAGACAAAAAACTCAGCAAGAATACAGAGGAACATAGCCTTGGATGCAAAATTGTTTCAATTTTTCAAAATCCATTAAACAACAGAAACTAAACAACTCTCTACTCAACATTAACATAACACATATTTTCAACACACACCATATTTTGTGCCATAAAGCAAACCTCAACTAGGAACTGAAATCCTAAGAGTGTGTTCTCTGATCATAATGGCATCAAACTAGAATTCAAAAACAGAAAGATAAAAGGAATATTTCCAAACACTTGAAAACTAAATAATACACTTCTAAATAATCCATTTATCAAAAACGAAGTTGCAAAGGAAACCAAAAAATACATTGAACTAAAAGAAAAGGAAAATGCTATATATCCATACAACTAAACAGTGCTGAGAGGAAAATTTATATTATTAAATGCAAACACTAGAAAAGAAGAAAGTCTCAAATCAATCATCTAAGCTCCCATCTCAAGATCTTAGAAAAGTACAAAATGCACTTAGAAAAGAACAAAATGCACTTAGAAAAGAACAAAAAGCAAGCAGAAGGAAGAGAATAATAAAGATGGCAGCAGAAATCAATGAAATGGTGAACAGAAAAACAATAGAGAAAATCAATGCAATAAAGATCTAGTTCTTTGCAAAGATTAATAAAATTGGCAAGCCCTTAGCAAGACAGATACAGAAATAAATGTAGAAGACACAAATTACCAACATCAATAATAAAACAGAAGCTAGATCCTGAACATGTCAAAAGAAGAAGAATACTAGAAATGACTCTCCACACAAAAAATATGACAACTTTTAAGGAATGGACACCACCAACTACTGGTGTTGTTAAGTGTCACCGAGTTGGTTCCAATTCATAGTAGCCTTGTACAGGATTTCTGAGGAATGGCTGAAAGGGTTGAATCTTTCAGTTAGCAATTCAGTGCATATCCTACAGAGCCATACCACCAACAACTACAATTCACCTAACATGAAATCAATCATTTAAATCGCCATAGAACTTATTTTAAAAAATTGAATGAATAATCTTCAAACTCCTCAAAGCACCAAGCTCCAAAACCAGATGCTTTCACTGGAGAATTCTACCAAATATTTAAAAAACTATTTACTACCAATTATCCACAATCTTTTCCAAGAAACAGAAGAGAAGAGAACATTTCGTGATCTACTCAATGAAGCTTCAAAGGTAACTGAGCGTGAGGGGAATGAAGCTTTACCCTGATACCAAAACCAGATAAAGACAGTACAAACAACATGAAAACTACTGATAGCTCTCATGAATCTGACACAAATTCTTCCAAAAGAATAATTAGCAAATAGAACTTAGCAATATATAAAAAGGATTATGTACCATGAACAAATGAATTTTATTTCATCAATGTAAGGCTGATAGAATATTTGAAAATCTCTCCTTGTTTTGTTGCTGTTGTTAAGTGTGGTTCCAACTCATAGCAACTCTGTTATAGGGTTTCTGAGAAGCAGCTGATGGGTTTGAACCAGCAACCTTTTATTTAGCAGTCTAGTGCTTATCCTACTATGCCACACAATGACTCCCTATCAATATAAACCACATCTTTAATAGACTAAAGAAGAAGAAATGTCAACTGATACAGAAAAGGCATTTGATAAAATTCAACACCCATTCATGATTAAAAAAAAAAAAAAAGTACTAAGAATCGAAGGAATTTCCTCAGTTTGATAAAGGGCCTTTACAAAAGCTTACAACTAACACTATACTTCACGATGAAAGACTGAATTATTTCCCTAAGGTCAGGAACAAGGCAGAAATGACCTCTCTCTTAACTCTTATTCAATATAGTGCTGGAAGTCCTAGTCAGGAGAATTGGCAAAAACAAAAACAAAAAAGAATATAAAAAATATCCAGACAAGGAAGACAAATTGTCTCTATTTGCAAATGATACAAATGTCTATGCAGAAAATCCCAAGGATACCACAAAAAAATTCCTGGAATTAATAATTTAGCTCAGCAAATGTACAGGATACAAAACACACATGGAAAAATCAACTGTATTTCTATACACAATGAACATGTAAACCTTGAAATGAATAATATAATCCTATTTACAATCACTCAGGAAAAGAAAGTCCTTAGATAGAAATCTAGCAAAACATGACCAGGACTTGTGTATTGAAGACTGCACAATTCTGATGTAAAAAAGCAATCAAAGATCTAAATGAATGGAGAGATGTGTCGTGTGCGTAAGGAACCCTGGTGGTGCAATGGTTAAGTGCCTAGATGCTAACCTAAAAGTTGATGTGGTTCAAACCCACCAGATGCTTCATGAAAAAAGATGATAATCACAGCCTTGGAATCCTTGTTAGTCAGAATCAACTCATCAGCAATGTGTTTGGTTTGATATTATGTTCGAGATTTTGAAAACTCAACATAGTAAAAATACCAATGTTTCCCAAATGCTATAGAGGTTTAATCCAATTCCTATCAAAATTCCAGAAAGATATTTTTGATACAGACAAGATTATTCTAAAATCTATAGGCAATAGACAGGTGTGGTGCTGTAAGATAAGCACTGAACCTCAAGAGGGGTTTGAGCCGCAAGGTTGGTGGTTCAAACTCACCAGCTTCTCCTCAGAAATCCTTTACAGGATTAATAGGAGACAGAACCGACTGGATGGTCCATAACAACAACATAGGCAATAGCAAAGGAACTAGATTAACAAAAATGATTTTGAAAAAGAAAAAAACAACACGAGGAGTCAACCTATCCAATCCCAATATTTATTATCTGTCCACTATGACAAGGAGCTCTGGTAGCGTAGTGGTTATGAATCGGGCTGTGAACCTTAAAGTCAGCGGTTCGAAACTACCAGCTGCTCCGCGGGAGAAAGATGAGGCTTTCTACTCCCGTAAGGATTTACACCCTCGGAAACCCTGTACAGGGTCGCTATGGGTCGGAACCGGCTCGATGGCACTTAACAACAACAACAACAACAATCAAGACAGTGTGGTAATTATGGATAAAAAGATCCATAGATCAATGGAATGGAATAAAGATTCCAGAAACATATCTACACACATATGTCCAACTGATTTTTGACGAAGACACAAAAGCAATTTAATGGAAGAAAGGTGGTCTTTTCAACAAATCGTGCTGGAGCAAAACTGCAAATCTTGATCTAAACCTCACACCTTATACAAAAATAAACCTAAAATCAATCATGGTCTTAAACATAAAATGTAAAACTTTTAGGGAAAAAAAATATGGGAGAAATCCTTTGGGCTCTAGGGCAGGCAAAGATTCTTAGGCTAAACACTAAAAGCATAATCCATAACAGGAAAATGGATAAAATGGACATTATCAAATTTTTTTTTAATTGATCTGCAAAAGACTCTGTTAAAAAGGATGGAAAGATAAACTATGGAGTTTGAAGAAATATTAGCAAGCCATATATCTTATAAAGAACTAATATTGAGAATAGATTAAAAAAACAACTCTCAAAGTTCAACAGTGAAAGAACAAAATGTTCTCAATAATATATCTGAATAATGATTTACAGTTTACAAGTTGTGACTCTACCCATTATTCTCTTTTACAACCGTCCTGTAAAACCTGATTTATATTAATGTCCTGGCTTTCTAGATGAAGAAATGAAGGCTTACAGATTTTCTTCTGCTTATAACTACTGGAAAGAGATAGTCCAGGACTTGAACCCACCACTTTAAGGAACAGTCCATGTGGGGATAGTCTTCTCAGTCCCTGTGTTCTAAGCCTTCAGGCAACAACCAGCCGCAGCTTTGTTATAAAACTATACATGTGGAGTCTGCAGTGGGTGCCCAAGATTGATGAGGAAAATAAAAATCTGAATGAGTTTTGGAAAAGGCACACAGTTCCAGGGAATGACTCCTACAGTCCAGACAGAGCAGAAGGTCTAATACCCTCCAGGGAGCAGGGCTAGATCTAGTCAGCCAGCAGGAGTCTGGGTGAGGAAGGTGAGGCGGAGAGGGAGGCACTGGAGTGTTGGTAGGAATTTATAAGATGCTTCTCCTCGCTGTGTTTATAATGCTGGTTTTTAATGCTGCCTCCCTGAAGCAAACAGGCTCAGCAGCTAAAGGTAAAAATACTGAGAGAGTGAGGAGTTTGAATTTTTTTTACAACACCTCTTTTAGACCCATTTATGTTGTGCTTTTGAAGACTAAGAGGCAGCAGCCATCCGTTGTGGATGAGAAAACAGGAGGGTACACAGGAAGCCTCTCAGAACAGTAGAAAACGGGGGAAGGAATCTCACTTTAGTTGTGAATATCAATTCCAAAATAATTCTGTTCTGTCAGACCTTTCAAATCAAATCAGGCTCTCATAACATTTCTTGGAAATCTAGTCAAGAGTGTGGGTATTATAAGTGTTTAAATATATCAGTGGGCTATGGGAAAATAAAACACCCATTTAGGCTGTGTCTGGAAGCACTGCAGACTAGGCAAAGTCTCGGCCATCAGGGCTCTGAGATAGCTGGGTGGAAAGCTGATTGTGGAGAGTGTGTTAACACATTCCAAGCTTCTCTCCAAAGTGTTTGAAGAGCCACCAGCATCAGCACTACGTGGGAGTCCTAGTTGAAAATACAGGTTTCCCAGCCCCACGTCAGGCCTACTGAATCCCATCTCTGAAGGCTTTATCCAGGGATCTGTATTTTTAACAAATTCCTCAGGTGATTTTTATGCACAACAAGAGTCCATATAGGTCTCCTGATTTCTGACTTAGTTACTACTGAGGTCAATGCCACTGGTGACCTCTACCATCCACAACAAAGAACACAAGCACTGGGGCAGGACTCAAAAACTCATTCCCCAATACTTAGCATTACCCATTAGCAAAGCATGGAGGGACTGGGGGTTGAGAAGCTAACACGGTGTTTGGAAATTGGTGCCAGGATTTCATTGGAAAGAAGCAATTTGGCTGTGCACCCCCTCCTTCTGAGGAGTGTGTGGGGCGTCTCCCTTACCTCAAGGAAGAGAAAGGAATGTATAGAAGACCCTCAGAGTTTGATAGGTGTCCCAAGAGGGTACAGGACACAGGCTGAAGTTGATTTCCTCCTGAAGAAGGGTCCGGAAGCATGGTGTAGCTAGTGTTTCCAAAGAAGGCTAACCAACAGGAGGACATCGTATCTCACCAAGGATAGGGACAAGCTGTGCCTCTCCTAGGGATGGGTGAAACAACATGGGCAAGGTCATCAAGACTGTCTGAAGGAGCAGGAGATAGAGACCCTCCAGAATCTGTGCCAGGGTCCTCAGGGTCAACCAGGAACCACAGTGAGCAGCAATAAGACTGGACCTTGTCACTGCAGCTGAGTCACAGAGGCTGGAGAGCAGTTCCTCTCCAAGAAATACCCAGAGCTGTCAGTGCCAAAAGATATCTGTACCTACTCCCTACCTTTACCTTCACTGCTCCCACCTCAGAAAGATAAAGTGCCTTGAGGATTGAGTAGGTAAGGAGATCTGAAACTGTTGGAGTGGAAATAACAGAAGGTATGGCCCCTCCTACTATGGACTGCCAGCATCCACCAGGCATGAGCTGAGGCAGGTGAGACCTTGATTTTAAATGAAGGATGAGGTTTTAGTTATTTCAATGGACTAGAAATTGCTTTTATTTAAAATGACAGACTATTCTGGTAACTGTCAGAGGACTTTCATTTTCTACGAATGACCAGAGGTGATATTGTGGAGTCTGCATGAGATTTTATCCACTGAGCAATTCAATGAGCCTGAAGTCAGAGTTTGTATATGCCAGACTTTCAGAGCACCCCTGTTGTTGTTGCCAAGTGTCGCTGAGTCACTTCCGACTAATAGAGACCCAATATAAGGTTTCCAAGAGGCAGCTAGCGGGTTTGAACTGCCTTCCTTGTGGTTTAAAACAACCTTGTGGTCCAGTGCTTATCCTACAGCACCACACCAGGACTCCAGCAAAGCACTCTGTGTTGTTGTAAGTGCTGCCGAGTCGATTCTGACCCAAGGTGACCCTGTATAGAGTTTCTGAGGAGCAGCTGGTGAGCTTGAACCGCCAACCTTGCAGTTTAAACAGCCTCACAGTCTGGCACACTAACCCACAGTGCCACACCAAAGCACCCATTTTTGTTATTGTCATTGTTAGGTACCATCGAGTCAGTACTGACTCATAGTGATCCTATGCACAGCAGAATGAAACACTGACCGATCCTGGGCCAACCTCATTACTGTTGTCACACTTGAGTCCATCAATGCTGCCACTTGGCAAATCCATCTCATTGAGGGTCTTCCTCTTTTTCTCTGACCCACCACCTTACCAAACATGATATCCTTCTCCAGTGACTGGTCCCTCCTGACAATATGTCTGAAGTGTGAGAGACAAAGCCTGGCCATCCTGGCCTCCCAGGAGCACTCTGGCTGCAATTCTTTCAAAATGGATCTTTTGGTTCTTTTGGCAGTCCATGACACCTTCAATACTCCCCTCCAACAACAATACCTCAAAAGCATCTATTCTTCTGTGGTCTCCCTTAGTCACTGTCTAGCTTTCGCATGTATATGAGGTTATTGAAAATACCATGGCTTAGGTCAGGTGCACCTTAGTCCTCAAGTTGCAATCCTTGCTCTTC